>NC_137104.1:54725175-54787675 GCF_949357685.1 Gobio gobio | reverse complement strand
TCACATTTTCTTAGTGACAAAACAATATTGTTTGATAACACTACTTATTATTTTACTTTTCTTTTCTTTTTATTGCAAATTGTAACCACCACACGTTCCCTCGCAAAGATAATGTCCCGCTGGCAGTGTCAGTACATTAACAATGGAGCGGTTCATAGAGTTTTATTTTGAACTTGGGCTTTAGTATAAAAAATACGGTCAGTGCTTAGTCCAAGGAGTTCAGTAAAGTTGGCAATATATTCACAGATTCAAACTTCCCGGATCAATAACTCGTGAGCTAAACGTTGTTAAAACACAAATTACACCTCTTTAACGTAGACAACGAGCTACAACCTAATTTTCCTCAAAATTAGGAATTTTCCTTTACACTTCGAGAGAACACAAAATATTTGCCAAAAAATCTTTCCATCACCTTGTCCCTTTAGGGGCTCCGTAGGATTAGGCCTTAGTTCAATTACAGCATTTAAATGGCTCTTTAGTCTACACGTACATGGATATTTTTATAAACTGAGTTTTTCGCGTCCACATGAAAATGCAAAACACACTATGAAGTGCTGTCAAGAGCATGCCTAACCAACAGGTGGCCATCTGACCCTAACCATAAAGCCATGTTGGCCAATCAGAAGCCTGCAACAAGCCAAAATCTCCGGTTTCTAAAAATGTTCACCCTGGGAGTAGGAGTTTTCAATACATTTCGGTTTCAGTTCGGTTTTCTTGTTTTTTCTCTATGTCTTGATGTGTATACAGCATTACAACACCTGAAACAATCAGTTTGGACCTCAGATCAGCACAACACTGCAGAACAATGGACTTCTCTGACCAAGAGACCTTTATGACCAAAAGTGCATTAAATTGTTATTGCTAGACCAGTCTGCTCTAAACTAAGTTTATATATCAAACATTGGTAACACTTTATTTTACAGTGTCCTTGTTACACAAGTTACATGTAGTTACTGCTAACACTAAACCAAACCCTCATCCTAACTCTAACTACACTTTAAAAAATGCTGGGTTAAAAATAACCCAAGTTGGGTTGAAAATGGACTAAGCCAGCAATTGGGTTGTTTTAACCCAGTGGTTGTGTTAAATGTTTGCTTAAAACAACCCAATTGCTGGGTTAGTCCATTTTCAACCCAACTTGGGTTATTTTTAACCCAGCATTTTTTAGAGTGTAACTACATGCAGTACTTGTTACTACACTGTATACTGTAACACACATCTTTAAAAAAGTGTAAAACAAATGAGCTGTTTTTATGTCTTTCCCTGCATACTCGGTTTGGCCCTTTCAAATTACACTGCCACATTATATGATTTTTCTGCCATGTATTTTTCTAGTGTGTGTGTTGAAAATTGCATTCCAGTGATATGAAACAATAATGTGAAAAGTGCTGTATGTCTGTGGTTTTCCTTTATTAAATATTAACTGTATATATTTAAATGTTTGTTAACAAATTATTTTTACTACTTTTTTTTCATGAAAATGCAGAAGAGTGTCAGTAGTCAGGGCATTGATCTCAATCACAAAATCCTTCCAGTGCACTGAAACATTCGCTCTCTAAAAAGTCCCACAATGCAATGTGAAAACCAGCAAGCATTGATGCTGACTATTGAAGGGGGTGGATTTACAACCCCTCCTCTTGTATTATATAATGAAATGGAAATCATCAGGGGCGCGGGAAGTGGGGGTGCTGGGGGTGGGATTGCAAATGCAATGCAAATTTTTGTTCATTTACATTTATTCATTTTTAGCATTTAGTAATGTATTTGTAATAAACACTTTAAGTGGCCCATTAAAAAGTATTATTTATAATTAGTTGAATTATGTTTTTAAAACACACACAAGGTCATATTGTGACCATTGCAGTGTGCGTAGAAAGAATGCATAGAGCGGTATTAGGCTATTTCCTCCAGAGCGGAGATCGCCTTTCTGGAGATTCCGTTCATTTCTGAAGCTCATTCCGCTCAGCGCCGCGCGCTCAACCCAGAATGCCCTTTGTAGACATGCTGGATCGAATATAGGCATGTCTGAAATAAATAGCTATAGGGCTTCCCCCCAACTAAAGTTTTTTTTCTAGTAGTTGATCATTTAAAGGGTTAGTTCACCCAAAAATGTAAATTCTGTCATTAATTACTCACCCTCATGTCGTTGGACACCCGTCAGACCTCCATTCATCTTCAGACACAAATGAAGATATTTTAGTGTAAATCTGATGCTCAGAAAGGCCTCCATTGGCTCAATGCACTTTACACTCTCAAGACCCTTAAAAGACACTAAAGACGTTGTTACTGTCAAATAAGTCTCACTTACAACGACTTGTTGCTAAGAACTTATTTATTCAACGATTCACAACAGACACCGTCTTCATCAGCACACTCTCATTCTGTCTCTTGTTACTGCCCCTCTAGTCCCGCTCTCTCTTACTCTCAACCTATCCCAATACCAGGCTAGGTTGTCAATCAACGAATGCAAGTATCTACTCTCTATGACACCTTCCCCTTTTAAAGAAACACATTATGGTAACCGTAATTCTTATTATCAAACTAGCATTTGACCATATTCACTTGAACTACAATGAACATTTTAAACATTTAACATTGCATTTACTTGAGATGCATAACTCACATCCACTAGACCATAATGTGCTCAGATTTCAATTTACCCATAACTATAAATTTAGTTTAACAGTTGGTTTTATTACTATGCCGGACCTGGTCACCGTCACTCCTTGTGTTTCACTCGGTGTCTGCGACATTGACTTGTCCGCGTCACTGCTGATGTACAGTTTTTCAAGCTTCTGCCGACTCTTCTCTGTTGTTTCACAACTGTCATCGGCCTTTAAACATTCCGCAGGCACTTTCTGTAAATGTCTGCGGTTCCGCCTCATCTCACCTTCCCCCTTCGGAGCCTGCACCGCGAATGAACGCGGAGCACTCTCCTGCGCTCTGACCAGCACTGGACCTTTCCACGACTTTTCCCGGTCCAGTTTCATCAGCACTGCGCCACCAGGCTTCAACTCAGGTAAGTCACGCACCCCGTGTCTCCGATTAAAGTAGAAGGCTTGTTGTGTTTTAGCAAAAGTGTCTCTTTCTCTCACCAACAGTCTATTAGGCCACTTTGGCTGCAGGTTTTTCTTCAACGTAGGCAACGTCGTACGAATTTTCCTGCCCATCAATAATTCAGCAGGACTTGCCCCTGTAGATGAATGTGGCGTTGCACGGTAACACATCAAAGCGAGGAGCGGGTCGTCCTGTTTGAGGATGCGCTTGGCTACTTGGACTGCGCACTCGGCATGCCCATTTGCTTGCGGGTTGTGCGGGCTCGATGTGACATGTTCAAAGTCGTATTTTCCTTTAAAGGTCCTGTTCTTCGTGATCCCATTTTTCAAACTTTAGTTAGTGTGTAATGTTGCTGTTAGAGCATAAATAATACCTGTAAAATTATAAAGCTCAAAGTTCAATGCCAAGCGAGATATTTTATTTAACAGAAGTTCCCTTTCAAAGCCTACAGCGAACGGCTGGTTAGGACTACATCCTGGTACTTCCTGCTTTAATTACGTCAGTAGAGCAGTTTGTCGACTAACCTCCGCCCACAAGAGTACGCGAAAAAGGGGGCGTGGTCTTGTTGCTCCCGCGTGGAGTAGAGGAAGTGTTGCGTTCGGTTGCGTTCGTATAGTTTATTTGTCGCCATGTCGTCGAGACGCTGTTATTTTCATCCCGGAGTCAAGTCACTTTTGTTTGGCTTTCCCAGGGACGCTGTACTTAGAGATCATTGAGCGCATGCATCCCCGTTATGGTGAGAGGCGCGACCTTTCCGGTAACGTGCGCTCTGCGTGCGCTAAGCTGCTGTCGAATCACAACACGGGAACCGCTGGCACAATCAGAACTCGTTACGTGTTTCTGAAGGAGGGACTTCATAGAACAGGGAAATCTTTCAAGCCGTTTTGAGGACAGTGGAAACAGCGGTATACAGATAAGTAAATTGTGTGAAAAATACTGTGTTTTTTTACACGCGAAACATGAACACATGTTATATTGCACACTGTAAACACAATCAAAGCTTCAAAAAAACACGAAAAACGGGACCTTTAAATGCCTTTCATGCCTCGCCAGTAAACTGCGGACCGTTGTCACTTATAATCTGGTCTGGTACTCCGTATCTCGCAAATGTAGCTTGTAGTCTATTTATCACCTGCGCCGTCGTTGTCTTTGGCAGATGAAGGATCTCTATAAACCGTGAGTAATAATCCGAAACAATCAGATACATCTGGCCCTTGTTCTCGCAAATGTCTATTGCGACGCACTGCCACAGTCTATTAGGTAGCGGGGTTGACTTCAGTGGCTCTTTCCTTTGTGTTTTCCTGTTTTCGCGACAGAACATACACAAGTCAACTTTGTTATTTATATCCGATGAAATACCAGGCCACCATACGGATGAATTCGCCCGTTCTCTGCACTTTGTCAACCCTAAATGACCCTCGTGGATGCGCTCAAGGATGTCCTGTCTCAGTTCCCTTGGAATACAAATGCGTCTGCCCAGAATTATCAGTCCTTCACTTATGGACAGTGCATCTTTCACAGAGAAAAAGTCTCGAATACCTTCCGTTACGTTTCTTACGTGCTCGGGCCATCCCTGCTTAATGAACTTACTTACTAGTTGTAACTGTTCATCTCTTTCAGTCGCTGCTGCAATCAGGCTCAACTTTGACTGTGACACGGGCAAGCCGGTTATAACTGCGTCAACGTAACAGGCTATCTCGTTCACTGTTGGTCTACTGCTCGTTGGATCCTCGCCTACTGGACTTCTCGACAGCGTATCGGCTACTACCAGTGTCTTCCCCGGTGCGTATTCCGCTGTCACTGCGAATCGCATCAGTCTCATTAAAAGTCTTTGACAGCGTATTGGTACCGCGTCCAAGTCTTTTTTATTAACCAGTGGTACGAGGGGTTTGTGGTCTGTAATTAGGCTAAATCTGTCCAGACCTATGAGATACTTCTCGAATCTCTCGCACGCCCATACCCCGGCCAAACACTCTTTTTCAATTTGCGCGTACTTGGTTTCTGCCTCATTTAACCTCCTCGAACAATATGCCACCGGCTTCCAGCTGTCTCCATGCAGCTGTAGTAGGACTCCTCCCAGCCCGTAGCTACTCGCGTCTGCTGACACCGCCGTGGCCTTCCCCGAATCATAGTACGCGAGAACAGGTGCAGTCATTAAAGTTTCTTTAAGCTTTTGAAAAGCGCTTTCTTGAGACTGGTCCCACGTCCATGATGCTGTCCCTTTTAATAGGTCAAACAGCGGCCCGCCCACTGTCGCCAAGTCTGGAATGTAGCGTCCCATGTAGTTTATCATCCCCAGGACCTGTTTCAGTTCGGTCACATTTCGTGGGGCTTGCAGCTCTGAGATAGCTCTTACTTTCTCCGGGTCAGGCCTGACTCCTCTTTTGTCTATGACGTGTCCCTGGAAATGAAGCTCCTTCTGCACTTCTCTTTGTTGAGCTTGAGCTCTGCGCGCTCGATCCTCTCCAGAACGCGCCTTAGACGCTCGTCGTGCTGTTCTTGGGTTTCGCCGTGAACGATTAAATCGTCCATGTAGACCGCAACTCCCTCTAATCCTCCTAGTAGTTCGTTCATTTTACGCTGAAATATTTCTGGCGCTATGCTAATGCCAAATGGTAAGCGCTTAAAACAATACCTAGCAAAAGGCGTTATGAACGTAGTGAGAAGACTGCTCTCACTATGTTAGGGGAATTTGCCAAAAGCCGCTCGCGGCGTCCAATGATGAGAATATTTTTGACCCGGCGAGTTTGGCAAGAATTTCGTCAGTCGTGGGTAGGATGAACCGTTCTCTTTTTACATTTTCTTTGAGTTTTTTCAAGTCTACGCAGATGCGCACTTTCCCGTTAGATTTCATCACCGGTACCATTGGTGCGCACCAGTCCGTTGGTTGCGTTATCTTTTCGATGACTCCGTTCTCCTCCATTCGTTGGAGTTCGGCCTTAACTTTGGGAAGCAATGGTAACGGCACTCTTCTCGCCGTGTGGACTGCGTATGGCTCCACATTCTCTTTTAGATTTATTTTAACTGGTTCGGTTCTCATTGTTCCCTGTTCACCGAATGCTGTGCTGATTTCCTCAATTCTTTTAACTAAGCCCATGTTTACTGCTTGTTCTCTGCTTAGCAAATTGTTCACGGTGTCGCCCTCCATGACGTGAATTGTGAACTTGAACTTTTTACCTTTGTACTCCGTGGTCGTTTCAAATTGTCCCAAACAATTTATCCTTCCACCTGGGCTTTCATATTTCGCCTGTGTCTGACTCAGCTTCACTTTACTTCCAAGCGAGTTAAAAGTCTCTTCATTCATAACAGTCACGTCAGCTCCAGTATCAATTTTTAATTTTACTCGCGAGCCTTGCACGTTCAATTTCACAAACCAGTTCTCTGTGTCGTCAGCCCCAGTTTTGCTTACCGTTCCCAGGTAATATGAATCGTCATCACTTGCCTGTGTTTGCGTTCCTCTTATTACTTCATTAACTGTCCTTGAGTAACACATACGCTCCCAGTGTCCTTTCTTTTTACATTTTCGACACTCAGTTTCTGCTGCGGGACATTTTTCCTTGTAGTGATGTTTCGTTTTTCCACACTTTCCGCACCTACCACCACCGACCGTTCTATCGTTTTTTCCCCTCGCTGGCTTCTTTTCACCCCATCTATCTTTCCTTTCAGGTCGTCTGCGTACCTCCTGAACACTGCTTGGTGTACTTTCCTCCTGTTGGCTCACCTGCTGAGCGATGTCCTCCGCCTGCCTCACCATCAGCACCGCCGTGTCTAAGGTAAGGTCTGTCATCAGCTGTAACCTTCTTGAAAGCTCTTTATCTCTGATGCCAACCACAAGCTTATCTCTGATGTTCTCTGTTTTCTGGGCACCGAACTCACAACTCTCTGCTAATTCGTAGAGTGCACGGATGAACATCTCTGCCTTTTCCCCCGGCCTTTGTATGCGTTGGTAAAAGCACGCCCTCTCGTGGATGATGTTCTTTTTCGGGATGAAATAGTCATTAAACTTGTTCAGCACGGCGTCGAATTCTTTTTTCTGCTCGTCTCTCTCAAACGTGAACGAGCTGAATATGTTTTCTGCCTCTGGTCCCATGGCATATATAAGGGTACTCACTTGTACCTCGCCATCCTCCTCTGTGAGTTTCGAGGCTATCCTGTACCTCGTGAAGCGCTGTCGCCATGCGGCCCAATCTTGAGGTCTATCAAAGGTGAAGTTCGTGGGTGGAGCAAATTTCGCCATTTCTACTACTCCACAACTTCTGACACCATGTCAAATAAGTCTCACTTACAACAACTTGTTGCTAAGAACTTATTTATTCAACGATTCACAACAGACACCGTCTTCATCAGCACACTCTCATTCTGTCTCTTGTTACTGCCCCTCTAGTCCCGCCCTCTCTTACTCTCAACCTATCCCAATACCAGGCTAGGTTGTCAATCAACGAATGCAAGTATCTACTCTCTATGACAGTTATAAAGTCCATCTCACTACAGTGCTTCTACAATAACTTTATGAAACGGCGACAATAGTTTTTGTGCGCAAAAAAACCCTAAATAACGACTTATATAGTGATGACGATTTCAAAACACGGCCTCATGAAGCTTCGGAGCGTTATGAATCAGTGAGTCGAATCAGCAGTTTGACACGCGATCCGAATCATGAATTGGCTCGCTGAATTATAACGCTTTGAAGCTTCATGAGGCCGTGTTTTGAAATCGTCATCACTATATAAGTCGTTATTAAGGGTTTTTTTGCGCACAAAAACTATTCTCGCCGATTCATAAAGTTATTGTAGAGCCGCTGTAGTGAGATGGACTTTGTATCGACGTCTTTAGTGCCTTTTAAGGGTCTTGATAGTGTAAAGTGCATTGTGCCAATGGAGGACTTTCAGAGCATCGGATTTACACTAAAATATCTTCATTTGTGTCTGAAGATGAATGGAGGTCTGACGGGTGTCCAACGACATGAGGGTCAGTCATTAATGACAGAATTTTCATTTTTGGGTGAACTAACCCTTTAAGCCGTTGTTCATGCAGCGCCGGCGGCTCCATGTCATTGTCTTCTATATTTGCTTATTATTTATTAAATCAAGGCAATCGGTAGATAAAACATTGATTCAAATTAAAATACAATTTATACAAAACAAAATTCACTTTAAAGAAAGGCTTTCAACAAATGAAGTGGTCAAGATAATTTCTGACCCCCGTGTCTTCTGACATATTTCGCATCTTATGTGTCCTGTTTACTTTTCATAATCATCAATGTAAATTAAATTAAAAAAAAAATAACATTATAATATTTAAATATATAAAACTAAATACGTGTTTTAAGGGCTACAACAAGTATAGTAGGCTACGCTACAGTACAGATTTGTCGTTTTACCGGTGAGCTGTTGATGAGTGGAGTTCATGAGCTTCACTCACATGCTCTGGTAAGGTATAGGCAGGTATAGGTAAGGTATTTTTTACGTTCATTTTAATGTAAATGACAGTGTTAACAGCTCAATAACCTTTTTATTTAAAGGTTTAATGTAGGCCTTAGTCTATTGCATTACGATTTCAAGAAGGATCAACAATGGGAAAAATGTGATGTGCAGTCAAATGTCCCGGTGTGTGTGCAGGGTTGCCAACTCTCACACATTTGGCGCGATACTCACGATTTCAGGCTCTGTCTCACGCTCACGTGATACACAACAGCAGGTGTTTGCAGCAAGTTTTGGTAAACAGTACAGCACAGTGTGCATTGATTATTACGGAAACCATACAGGATCGTTTTATAATGGAGAGTGATGGAGATGCAACAATGTTAACATTAATCTTAATGTTTTTTATTGTATTTAGCCCTCAGGTATTCCTTACTAATTGCTCACACTCATACTCATTGATGGTCAAATGTGACCATACGCCTTAATTATTTTTCAATTGAATAAATGTTCTGTATTTTAGTTCAATAATATTTATTGAATATTTTGAGATAATTTGGTACTAAATACTATTTGTGCAATAATTATAGTCCATTAATGACCACTTAAATATTTTTCTTCTAATATTTGTATTATTTATGTTACAATTAGTATAGTAATTAAGGTTAAATTAGCGAATTCTTATTCAAAGAGGCAAATTAGAGTAATTTTGTGGCTCGAAAAAATAATTTCCATTTGTAATCACTATACATGTATCTAATCTAGTTGCTAAAAACATTATTGCAGTTTTGCATTTTAATAAATATTTAGATATGATCAAACACTAGATTTCTTTAAATGTGAAACTTTAAAATGTTAATAACGTACATATCCTTATTTCCTTATATGTACAGCAGGCTATGAATTGATACTGAAATCGAAATCGATATACCGTCGTAAACCGTCAATTTATTTCACGTCAGCTGATAAAGTATGCAAAAACAGCGCGAGCGTCACTACGGAAAGCAGAAAGTGTCTGACTTCACGTCTCCTGCACGCGGCTACTCTCGCCGATCGGTTTCATCCGGCCACAGCCGATGTCCAACACACCTATAGTCTCCAGGAGAGTACAACAGCATCCCAGATGACCAGAAGTTATGAGACCCTTACCAAAGTTACTAGGACATAGAGTCTCTGAATAATGTAAACACTAAATTTTTCAACTAAACATCGAAATAAATCTAATTAATAAACTAAATTAACCATTTAAACTAAATTACTGATCTAATTATTGATCTAAAGCCCACACTGTCACCGTATGATAATTGAAATGAACTGATGACATCAGCGTTTTTTCCAGAATGGCTATACAGCTGAATAAAATTATGCTGCATTATTTTCCTGTTTAACACTGTAAAGCTGCTTTGAAACAATCTACATTGTTAAAAGCGCTACATAAATAAAGTTGACTTGACTTGGCTTGACTTGACTAATGTAGGTGTAGTGAATGAGGCTGTAGGGCATATATGTCTGTGTGATGAATACATTTACCACTGTAGCACGCGTGCGATACAGTTTAACATGTGAGGCGGAGCTTGTGTAAAGTGAGAATTTTTTTAATGCTTGTGTGCTACACGATTGACTGAAATTAAACCAAAATCATGATTTGGCTTAGTGAGATTATGAAATCGCAAAGGCTTAAATTTTTAAATAAATAAATAAACTCACCTAAAGGAATATTAGGAACACCTGTTCAATTTCTCATTAATGCAATTATCTAATCAACCAATCACATGGCAGTTGCTTCAATGCATTTAGGGGTGTGGTCCTGGTCAAGACAATCTCCTGAACTCCACACTGAATGTCAGAATGGGAAAGAAAGGTGATTTAAGCAATTTTGAGCGTGGCATGGTTGTTGGTGCCAGACGGGCCGGTCTGAGTATTTCACAATCTGCTCAGTTACTGGGATTTTCACGCACAACCATTTCTAGGGTTTACAAAGAATGGTGTGAAAAGGGAAAAGCATCCAGTATGCGGCAGTCCTGTGGGAGAAAATGCCTTGTTGATGCTAGAGGTCAGAGGAGAATGGGCCGACTGATTCAAGCTGATAGAGGAGCAACTTTGACTGAAATAACCACTCGTTACAACCGAGGTCTGCAGCAAAGCATTTGTGAAGCCACAACACACACAACCTTGAGGCGGATGAGCTACAACAGCAGAAGACCCCACCGGGTACCACTCATCTCCACTACAAATAGGAAAAAGAGGCGACAATTTGCACAAGCTCACCAAAATTGGACATTTGAAGACTGGAAAAATGTTACCTGGTCTGATGAGTCTGGATTTCTGTTGAGACATTCAGATGGTAGAGTCAGAATTTGGCGTAAACAGAATGAGAACATGGATCCATCATGCCTTGTTACTACTGTGCAGGCTGGTGGTGGTGGTGTAATGGTGTGGGGGATGTTTTCTTGGCACACTTTAGGCCCCTTAGTGCCAATTGGGCATTGTTTAAATGCCACGGCCTACCTGAGCATTGTTTCTGCCCATGTCCATCCCTTTATGAGCACCATGTCTCCATCCTCTGATGGCTACTTCCAGCAGGATAATGCACCGTCACAAAGCTCCAATCATTTCAAATTGGTTTCTTGAACATGACAATGAGTTCACTGAACTAAAATGGCCCCCACAGTCTCCAGATCTCAACCCAATAGAGCATCTTTGGGATGTGGTGGAACGGGAGCTTCGTGCCCTGGATGTGCATCACACAAATCTCCATCAACTGCAAGATGCTCTCCTATCAATATGGCCAACATTTCTAAAGAATGCTTTCAGCACCTTGTTGAATCAATGCCACGTAGAATTAAGGCAGTTCTGAAGGCGAAAGGGGTCAAACACAGTATTTGTATGGTGTTCCTAATAATCTTTTAGGTGAGTGTATATGTGCAGAAGATGAAGCGGATCGATCGGTTTGCAGTAAATGTTACTCTATCTTGGCATGCGCTATGACATTGGCACCCAGGGGCTAATCCATAGACTTCGAAGACACTTGGGCCGACTGTTCTCAAATGGGAGAACAGGACAGGCAACCCCCTGTAGAAATGGAATTATATACACTAATTCATTGACAATCTGTTTTAATGAATGAACTTGCATTTCCCCTGTACATTTGACGAGTTCACACTTACACATAAGTCGGATAGATTAAGTTGGTAAACGTATTTGGCATGCTGACTTATCACTGCTCATCTCTGCCCTCGTTCCCCTGCTGCAGACTTCTCTTTACCACACCCCCCTCACCACAATATGCAAAAATGCACAAGTTAATGTTTAATGTTTTTTTATTTTAAATATTAAGTATAATTATGTCATTTCAGGTTAAAGATTGATAAAGCTGTAATACAGCACTCAAAGTTACATAGAGGCTGTTATTCAAAGCTTTATGGTCTGAAAGGGAAGTGGAAATACTTTGTGGTTAGTATCTTGCATTGAGCTCAAACCTGTAGTTTGATCGACACCATTCGAATGAGAGACACAATGGAGAAAGTCATTTTCTTTTGTGTTTTTTTGTGCAGGATTATTCAGATCACTTCCAGTGGTAAGATTATTCTATTTTAAACTTTCACATAACTGACCTTTTTAACCCTAAATATAACAGATGTTTTTTTAATGTAAATGAAAATTCAAAGGATCAGTTTTTGACCTTTCCCCCCCCGGATGTTTCAGGAGATGAAGTGACTCTGGTAAGATCTCAGCTGAACGAAGACATCAGTCTGAACTGCAACATGACCAACAGATATGAAATCGCCTGGTATCACCAGAATCCTGATTCTGGACGACTAACAATACTGATGTCTGCCAAGATGAGCATTGCGGCAGGACGAAAACTTCTAGTTGCGTACAATCAAAATAAAAGTCGCCTGAAATTATATGCAGACACGGAGACAAACACAGTCTCTCTAGTTATTTCTGGAGTATCAGAGTCAGATTCTGGCCTTTATTTCTGTGGAGCAAAGTCTGTGACTTCAGAGATGCACTTCGACAAACCCATCCGACTGGAGCTGCAGGGTTAGTACATGCAACTTTTCAATTTCACTTCAAATGAGTTATTTTACTATTGCTTAGTTTATTTCAATCCTCACTAGTGCTAATGCTGTTAGTCTGACCAACCCTCTTGCACTAACTATTAAAGTTGAGTGTGTAAATCTGTCTTGTTGAGGAGAGCTGTGCTGTTATAATAACTTTAATTTGGATGACCTTCTCTTTGTGTTTGATAAAGTGCTCATATATTTGAATTGTTTTTCCAGGTAAGCTTGCAGACAGAGAGGACAAAGATAATTCTGTCACAGATTCGCCAGAAGATGTTGCGGTCACAAGTAAGAGCGGATGTTATTCGTGATATTGTGTATCATTTTCTCCCAGCTCTGAAATTTTTTTTTTAGGTGTGGTCACTTCTGTGTGAGCCACTTGACTGTGCTATTGACAAGAAACATTGGCTTTTTTCCCCCCACAAATGATTGTTCCTTTAGTGCCTGGACTTCTGTTTTATCATCCTGCAAAATTATCTTATTTAATTATGATTTGTCTGTCTCTGTAGATGAAGTGACCCCAAAAGAGCGTGTGCTGATGTTCGGTGGTGTTGGTCTGGCTGTGTTTGTGTTTTTTCTGACTACAGTCGTCGCAGGAGGAATCATTCACCATCACGGCTGGCAGAAAGGATGGAAAGAAGCCAAACGCTCATCTCTGATGAGACACAAATCAGCCAAATGACGCATTTATGTGCTGTATTTGACAATCTGAGCTTGCCAGTAAACCAGCATTCACACACATTAAAATAGAGATCTGTGTCTTTTCCTGTTTGCCTGATTTCACCCAGTTTATGTGGTTCATTTGTGCTTGTCAGTCAAATTTTGTTAAATATCAAAGCACTGCTATTGCCTGTCTTTGATACAATGTTTATTAATTCATTAAATAGCATCACAACCGGTCTGCAACACACCTCACCATAAACCCACCAACTCAGTGTGCACAGAGCCATTTTAAACACCACTTACTAACATAAAAATAGAAATAATATTTATACAGAAATATAAATGCTATTTATTTATTTTTTCATTGCAATGTTTATCATTAGCATTAATGAATGACTGGTATACTTCTTTAGGTTCTAATTTGTCTTTCCTGGTGCACATGGCAAATATATATATATATATATATATATATATATATATATATATATATATATATATATATATATATATATATATATATTTATTTTTTTTTTATTTTTATTTTTTTTGTGTTAACACATTTTGAAATCTATTTTCTATACAGTGATGTTTAATATTACTAAAGTTCAATACCTACCATAAATCAGTCAATATATGATAATGAGGGTCATGTGACACTGAAGACTGGAGTAATGATGATAAATTCAGCTTTGATCACAGGAATAAATTATATTTTAATATATATTCACATAGAGAACAGCTGTTGGAAATTGTATTCATATTTCGTAATAAATAATATTTTTGTGCATTGTGTGACGAATAACGTAAAATGGCATTCAAATCTGAGAAATTTTAAAAGGTCAGCAGTAGTTTGCATCCCTGGAAATTAATGTCCGTCGTTTAACATTTTTTAAATTGTAAACAGTTGGGAAATATTGTTGTATTGACTCGTCATGTTCAGCTGTTTATCTTACCTCGGCTTTTTACAGTTTGACAAAACATATGTGCAATTTTCTCAATAATCAATGGCTTTTTTGTTCATCACAGCTGTCAAAGTTTTTTTTTTGCACATTCCCACTGGGATTTTGGACCACTCCTCTTTTGCATAGATCTCCAGGTCCTTGAGGTTGGAAGGCTTCCTTGCCGTCACTCTTCAGTTCTCTCCACAATTTCTCAATTAGATTTAGGTCTGGACTTCAAAACGTTGATATTGTTCTCTCCCAACCATTTTTTGACCACTTTTGCTGTGTGTTTTGGATTGTTATCTTGTTGGAAGGTACACTGTGTCCCCAGGCCTTTGTCTGCAGACCATCTGATGTTTTGCTCTAGAATTTTAATTTAAAGAAAAAACATTTTTAAAAAAGGGAATTGAGAACCAAAGCACTCTTCCCATGAAACAACATGTAAGAGGAACAGCAGCTAAGCCCTGTCCCTTCCATCCTGTTGGTATGAGGACTATTTTTGTTTGGGCTTATGTGTAGGTTATGACTGTATGAGGGCAGTTGCCAGAAGCTCACGCTACAGCTGGCCAGCATCTGCGTCTCCGACACACGTAACACAGTTCAGTGGCTGTGGTGCTTTCCATATAGGGACCCCAATACGTCAGCATCGACCTTACAGCGAACGCGACTGACCAGTGGAGAACCGGCCACAGGGTCATGGGCGGCCGAGGCTCATTGATGCCCGTGTGGTCGATCAAACAGACGAGCTACTGGAGCTCAAACTGCTCAAGAAGTTAATGCTGGTTCTGATAGAAAGGGGTCAGAATACACAGAGCATCTCAGTTTGTTGTGCTGACCAGTCAGGGTGCCCATGCTGACCCCTGACCCCCCCCAAAGCACCAACAGTGGCCCGTGAGCATCAGAACTGGACCACGGAGCAATGGAAGAAGGCGGCCTGGTCTGATGATCACGTGTTCTTCTACATCACGTGGATGGCCATAGCCCCCAGATTGAATTCCCAGCACCCGAATCAGCGCTTCAGTAAATGGTCATAAAGTTTGAGGTAAAGTAGCTAAACTAAACATTTTATATTTGACCGCTGTTTTAGGATTTAATAATCAGACAAACTAATAAACTTTGTCTAATTTTGCCATTTTGAACTGAAAATAGGCCAAATTTACGTTAACAAACATTAACAAAGCCTTTTTCATCATATTAG
The DNA here is from genome assembly GCF_949357685.1 of Gobio gobio. Classification (NCBI taxonomy): domain Eukaryota; kingdom Metazoa; phylum Chordata; class Actinopteri; order Cypriniformes; family Gobionidae; genus Gobio; species Gobio gobio. The sequence goes on along the minus strand of NC_137104.1, from coordinate 54,772,329 downwards.
GCATAGAATTAATGTGTATATATTGTGAAAGAATTTAATAAACTTAGTTACCTAGCTTTCCTGGTAGCCTTCAGTAAATTCACTTATCTAAGAAAATGATTCATAAAGATCAGTTGACCCTGTGTTTACTTTCTTTACTAATCAGTCAAAGCTCAGCTTTAGGAAGGGAAGAGAGTGGGCAAGAGAAGGAGACTGAGAGAAAAAGAGTGATGGAATGAGGAGAGAGCAAGTATTGACAAATAATCTACTGCCCTCCTAAAGCAATCGCTATCCAAATTGTTTGGTCTTTAAATGTCTTAAAATGCACATATGTACATCAGAGAAATCAAAATTTTCTCTGGAGTGCATGCCCCCGAACCGTCCTAGCTCAAATTTTGGACCTCGCTGATTATGAAAATCTGCCTACGGCCCTGCGTGGATGCTGCTAACATCTTGACCTGATACCACAGCCACAGCACACCTTCAGGGGTCTAGTGGAGTCCATGCCTCGACGGGGGACCAACACAATATTATGTCATAATGTTATGCCTGATCGGGGTATACATCACTGTAAAAAGTGGTGCCAATGGTTACCTTAAAGATCAATTTTAACCCATAAAAAAACAGTTTTGTTGGTATAAATTAATGTATTTAAGTTGATTCAAAGATGCTAAATATTTTTTTCGTTTGAATAAAACCAGCTAATTTAGATGTTGCCATTTTTAGGTTACCGATTTTTTCCCTTTCAGTATCAGAATACATTTTCAGATCACAAACATCAAAAGTTTGGACACAATTAATGTAAACGTATTCTACTGCAACATCTTCCCACACTATATGAGGTAATACTGTGTGGTTGAATGAATGTGAATAACTCTTGTGCTGATGTTCGGTGGTGTTGGACGGGCTGTGTTTGTGTTTTGTGAAATGTATTTCCTGTCCCATTGTTCCTGTGTTTTACTTCCTTGACTTGTTCTGTTGTCCACCTTGCCCGTGTCTAGATTACGCTGTCTGGAATTACTTTCATTGAGCTTGTTTATATAAATGTTTTTAACTGCATATCCTACTCTCTCTCTCGTCTCTGAAACATTACAGTATCCCTGAGCTTTGCATTGCCAGTTAAATAAGCGTAGATGTAGGTTAGCACACATTTAAAAAGACAATGATTTCCTGAGTGACTGCATTATGATGACGCAAGTAAAACCACAAAATATGAGGTGAGGGTGATAACAATCTGACTTGCTGATGGGGGAAGGGCAAATAAACAAATTAGCATGTGACCAACTGGGCGGCAACGTCATCAGAATGCAAAGAATGATGGGTATGTTTGGCTCGTTTACATGGCCTGGCATAGCAGGCTAGTGTTCTGGCATGAAAATAATTAAAATTAGAGAGAAAAACAGAATATAATCCTACATTGTCGGACCATATTGCCTAAAACTAAATAATGCAAAGACGAGATCTGATGAGAAAATAAAGGGAATCAAATGACTGGATCCTTACGAGCTGAGCGACTGGTCAAGGGACGTCAAACTATTGCCCAACTTCCAGCACCCATATATACACAACTACATGATATTAAGTGTTGTTAGTGCGTACACACACACACACACACACACACACACAAAGTTTTCAGAATTCAAGTCGCTGCAGTCTTTTTTACAGATGGATGGGTCTAGGACCTGGAGATTGTAAAAGTGGGGCAGAAAACTGTCCTCCGTTCAAAGTTATGCTAATGTCTTAAGCACCACACTCCTCGCTCTCTCTCATCTATCTGCATGCAGTCAGAATTCAACAAACCAGCGTGTGTGTGTGTGTGTGTGTGTGTGTGTGTGTGTGTGTGTGTGTGTGTGTGTGTGTGTGTGTGTGTGTGTGTGTGTGTGTGTGTGTGTGTGTGTGTGTGTGTGTGTGTGTGTGTGTGAGTGAGTGAGGCCGGCTACCAGTGGCGTAATTTTGTTTTAAAAAGTGGGTGGGACAGGTGTGTGTCGGAGGTGGTATGATATAGCATTGCTAATACAATGCTATCTCAGATATAAATATACAATAACAATTGCAGAAATTGCATTGGGTTTTATTGATATAGAACTCATGTTTAATGTGATAGTTTCATTCTTGCATCTATATATTGTTATTGCCGAGATTTTTCACGTGAATAAATGCATAGATTCTGGAAATTTGTTTGTATTGTCTAATGGTAAATTTTTTGTTGAGCGTGTCAGAGGTTCTGGGTTCTAATCTGCCCTTGAATAGTTTTTTTTTTTCTTATCAAAACCGAATATCATGAGCGATTGCATATCAAGCATTTTGTTTTGTGATTTCACCGAAACAAATAGAAAGTCTCTTTAACGCATGGGCGTCGGAAGCAAAAAAAATGTGGGTGGGTCCTCAGAATTTTTTTACTGGAGTAGATGCCAATTACATTAAGTACAAATATACCGCTTTACTTGGTAAACGTATAGGTCGGAAAGACAAAAGTACGTAAATCAATCAATATTTCATTGAGAGCGACAGTAGTGTAGGGGTAAGACGCACGGCATCTAGTTTTGACACAAATCGACCCACGGTTCGAGTCCGGCTTTCGCCGAAATCAATCTTCTCCGTTTTCCCATCACATATCAAATCGGAAAGGCATTTATTTTCAATACAAATTAAGAAAATATTAGAAAAGTGGAAATAAAGCGTCTAATATGTGTTTAATAATAAGTATTTATCGATTAGGGTTAGGTAAACAGACATGTGCTGAATGTTAAGAGACGATAAAAGTGAGTGGGTCCAATATCATTGATCGTAAAAAGTGGGTGGGTCTTGTCCCACCTACATACAATGGTTCCGACGCCCATGCTTTAACGGCATCAAGCGATAGATTAAAGCGCTCGTCCGTGTGAAGACTGCACACAGTGTGCTGTGCACGAGCCACAAGAGAAATCCACCGCGCCACTTATAACAGCGGCAACAAGCACCAGATCGCCTCTTATTTAATAAACGAATGAAATGATGCTCTGCTAGTTAACTGGAGAGATTTTGTATGTATTGGGTAGGTTCATCCGTGCCGCGAGAGGTTTCAAAAAGTAGAGACAATAGTGACCCTGGCAAAAAGTGGTGGGGACATGTCCCACCCGTCCTACCCGCAAATTACGCATACGTCAGCTACACACTGCAAGCGTGTCCGTTTTTATTTCGGCTCCCATGTTAACAGGTTAAAGCGTGCACACTGCCTGCGGGAAAACGCGTGCATGCTAGAAATAGAACCGATGCCTATCTTTCACGCGACACGCAAGCGTGTTGGAAGCGTTTGACATGAAGTATAGGCCTTCCACTTCGTCACCTAGCAGCAGCATCGCCGCGTCAGACACGCTTCTGGTGTGCAGACACAGAAAACGCCACGCAGCGACACACAACAGAAACGCCACGCTTGCAGTGTGTAGCCGGCCTGAGAGAGGGGGGCGCGGGCGCAATCCAACAGTGGACACATAAAAATATACTCCGTCATTTTGTTCATACAGGACATCATTCAAACTGCAAAGTGTTTACTTATTTGTATATCCAGTTCTTAAAGGGTTAGTTCACCCAAAAATGAAAATTATGTCATTAATTCCTCACCCTCATGTTGTTCGACACCCGTCAGACCTCCGTTCATCTTCGGAACACAAATGAAGATATTTTAGTGTAAAGCTGATGCTGAGAAAGGCTTCAGATAGGCCTCCATTGGCATTCAGTACATTTACACTCACAAGACCCATAAAAGGCACTTAAAACATCGTTACAAAGTCCATCTCACCACAGTGGCTCTACAATAATTTTACGAAGCGACGACAATAGATTTTGTGCGCAAAAAAAAATCTAAATAACGCCTTTATCCAACTTGTTCTTGTCTTCCGTGTGTGTCTCCACGACGCATGCGTGAGAATATGAGCAGATCCGGCGCTCGGACACATGACCCAGAAGAGATTTGTTTACGAGCAGAGGAAGACGCGCGTATCTAAGCTGTTGAATTCTACATTGATCGTGCTTTAGGTCTCGGCGTAGTGCTCAAAATGGGGCTAAAGTGTGCATTTCATGGATTCCAGGAGCGGAGCGTATGGAGAGCGGGAGCCGCGCGCACCCTTTGTGCTTTCACACTGGCAACATTTGTCGCGCGCAGCTGAACGGCGGCTTGTATATTGCAAATACAGACGAATATCGTCCATTGTCACCTTTCCCGGTGTTCTCCCCTGACCCCTGTCTGTCTCGTGCTTTGATTTATGATGGGCAGCATCTGCTGCAATGCGACCGTGTCGGTCCAAAACACATATGCATAACATGCTGTATATAGGCCTATATATATATATATATATATATATATATATATATATATATATATATATATATATATATATATATATATATATATATATATATATATATATATATATATATATATATATATATATATATATATATATATATAATAAGTATATATATAATAAATATATATATATAAAATAAATAAATATATAATATATATATATATATAATAAATATACATAATATATATATAAATATGTGTGTGTGTGTGTGTGTAGTTTACATGATAAAAGTAACCTTTAAAGTTAAGATAAGCCTCTAGTTTTAATCATTTAAACGGACCTTTGAAGTTTGGGCATAAACTTCTGGCAGTGTTGCGTTTTCGTGTATTTTATAAATTTTTTCATAGCGCTGGATGTCATATGGTGATTGTGAAACACAGGGTACACTTCACTACATGTTTTCATGGTGGAATGTGTTATTTTGCATGTTAATCAGGTAAATTTTGATCAAAACAATATACTGTGGCTGTAAATCAGCGTGAGCAGCGCGGCAAAAATAGACTCGGCGCCGAAACGATCGCGGCACTGCTGCTCCTGCTACGCGCTGCCGCGCCGCCTCTGCGTGCGGTGTGAATGCTGTAAAGGCCAATTTATACTTCTGCGTCGAGTGCACGCAGAGGGTACGGCGTACCCTACGCATAGACGCGTTGGATACGCCGTACCCTACGCCGTAGCCTGACGCGCACCTCTCCAAAAATGTAACAACGCGTCAATTCTACGCGGACCGCAAGCGCTGTGATTGGTCTGCCAGAACCCTTCCCTCAGGTCAATAAATAAATAAAAAATCTGCGATAGGAGTGTGTGTGTGTCCAGAAATTGGATGATAGTTCCTTACGTCTGCTATAACACACTATTTTGCAGTCCAGCGATTCTTTATGGTAGTAAATAAATACATAGATCCACTGAATATAGTTTATTTATTTTCTCATTAAAACCAAAGATGTTAATCAGTAATTGTATATCAAGAACAGGGACACATTAGGGTATATTTCGTGAATGAAGTCTCCGCAACAACAATCGCTTGCTGAGCCACCGCTGCTGAAAACAGCGGCCACGAGCTCCGCATAGTTTCACAAATGCATTCCAGCGCCAGATCGCCTTATTTAACTTTACTAATCAACTAGAGATGCTAAATTTGTATTAGATACAACAACTCAAGCTGCAAGAAAAGCCGCTCTCTCACTGCTGCTGATATTCCGACATGAATGTACAGATTCTACACATCAAGCTGCTTCTTCTTCGGCTGTTGTCTTGATTACACCAACATGCCCGAGGACACTGCCTCCTAGCGTCTGCATGTGGAATTGCACATTGACGCAGACAACAGCGCAGAAGTATAAATGCTCACGACGGCGTCGGCTACGCGCATAGCCTACGGCGTACACTACGGCGTACACTCGACGCAGAAGTATAAATGGGCCTTAAAACGCCGCATTCACACGGGGCTTCGGCGTCAACGCTTGACGGAGGGCGTGGCTGAAGCTTGGTGCTGACGCGACCGTCATAGTGACAACAGCTACAGTGTTGCCAACTTAGCGACTTTGTCGCTATATTTAGCGATTTTTCAGACCCCTTTGGCGACTTATTTTCAAAAAAAGCGATTAGCGACAAATCTAGCGACTTTTTGGACAAACGTCAGCTACTTTATTTTGCAAAAGTCGCCAGTGCTGTTCTGCGAGCGCGAGGTCTTGCTTTCTCCCTGCCGTCACATCTCTGTGGCTAACCGATCCACTTTCGCGGCACGACTGAAGCGTGGTGTTGTGACGCTTCCCCTCATGTGTATGTTGATGGGCGTTCCTCAAGTTTACCGCTATGGGTGTGTGTTTGAGCCAGCGGGGAATGAAAAACAAAGGACCGGCGAGAGACTTCCCTCCGTCTCCATGTGCTCTACTTCTATTGGATAGTCGCGTTGCGTTCAACGGATTAATTTGCATAAAGTTGAGCTTCGGCCAGGTTTTTTGACGCGCGGCATTTGTTCAGATGCAGCGCCGCCTTCCCGGAATGCTTTGCGTGCGCGTTAAAGTCGCTTGACGTCACCCATAGTAATAAAGTGGAGTGCGGCGCGACAGAAGTGTTGCACGGACAAGTGGATCAGCACCCTGAGAGGAACAGCGCGTGCCGTTGAACACACACAGCAGCTGACAGACGGGAATGAGCTATACACGAGCATACAGGGGTGCCACGGACTAATCACTTATCTGCTTCCTTTGTTTTATATTTAAAGAATTTAGTTTGACCCGTTATGATTTCCATTCTTCTCTTGTGCTTATCACTTATATTACTCACTCTCACAGAGCTTTAGTTCATCCAGTTTCAGACATCTCTGTTAAAAAAAAAAATGTAATTCACTATATCATACTCGTTCTACTGTATGAAAAAAAGATATAGGAAATGAGAACATATTTATTAGACAGTTGGCTGTATTGTATTCATTTAAAATACAGTATGTGAGCACGGAAAACACATTAGGCAGGCAGAACGCAAGGACGACGCGATGACGTCACGGATATGCTAATTGACGCATGACGTCATCTAGCGACATTTAGCGACTTTTTGGGCTGGCTTTAGCTACTTTCCTTGGAAAATAGTTGGCAACACTGAACAGCTAATCACATTACTTGCCGCTTGGACCACAACACAACACAAAAAAGCGTCTTTTTTGACAGCTAGTCTGTGAGACTATCTTGTGTATGAAAACTGATCACTTTAATATTTGATTCCTCATTTGGCTGGGGGATAGCGCCTATTTGAACCACACATGATATGATATGCTGCCTGTCATTCAATGATAAACAGAGTACAAGGACGAGCATGATACATTCCAGATTCTCCAACCGTCTCTGCCGCCTCCTTCCAGGCCTGTTCTCTCCGGTTTGTGTCCCGGTATGTAAATAATGATTGGTAGTAAAGGACCGGGATTACCCACCGGAATTATTAGTTTTTCCTCCATTTTAGATCGTTCTTCACTCTTCATTCACCGGTGTTTTAAACGAACGCGATTGGCTAGCGTCTGCTCTAGGATATTTGCATAGGGTGATCTGATTGGATGACGCCTGCGTTGGCGCTTGAAAAGTTGAGAAATCTTCAACTTTTCCCGCTTGAAACGCGAGTGAAGCGACGCAACGGAACCCACAATTCAGTTCGTCAACGCATGTCGTCACCCATTCAAAGTAAACGAGAAGCGTTGACGCCGACGCCCCGTGTGAATGCGGCGTAATCTGTTAACATGGGCGCCGAAAAAAATACGCGCTGCTTACGCGTGCAGTGTGAAACCGGCAGAGGTGGACAGTAACTAAGTACATTTACTTGAGTACTGTACTTAAGTACACTTTTTGAGTATCTGTACTTTCCTGTAGTAGTATTTTTTCTGGAAACTTATGACTTTTACTTCACTACATTTGAAAGACAAATATCGTACTTTTTACTCCACTACATTTCTATCAAGGCCCTCGAAGTAGAAAGTCGTAGCTGCTTTGAAAGTCAGTGGATGATTTGTTTTCTTCTTTAGTTTTCTTCTTTTTGTTTTCTTCTTTCGTTATTGTTTTTTTTTGCAGACAGCCTATCAGTAATCACTCTTGTAGGATAACATGAAGTTCAATGATTTCCAAGTATTTTATGAACACCAATCAATTGATGGCAAAATAGAAGGCAGCAGTTCCCAGACGCAGTGCGCGCAACCATAGTCATACTTAAAAGTTAAAATTCAGAAGAGCAGACGTGGATAAGTCTGAAAAAGTGCGACGACACGAAAGTGCACACAGAAAGCTGCCTCTCAGACGACAGACCACAAGTACTGAATTTTAGTCTATTGAAAACTAAAATCTTAATAAAGTCAATTAAAACTAAACTATAACTAAAACAATTCAGATGCCTAAAATGTTAGTCAAAAGACTGACAAAAACTAAATCCAAATTTGCTGTCAAAATGAACACTGGTATGAAGTATGGTTGGTCAAATAATTTTTATAGATTTACCGCTAAATTGCCATAGCCTTGTGGATAGAGCGCTAAAGCATAGGTAACGTTCCACAATGATGTTAGTTAGCATGCAAAAACGTAGTTGGGCTAATAATGTTAACTGAAGTCCTTTCAGATATATGTTTTTACATAATCCTGTCAAATAAACACAATGTAGAAAACTTTCTTTTCTAGTATGATTTTGACTTTGATAAGAGCTTTGTAACTTTTAAGCAAGTATTTAAATGAGTTGAAGGTATGCTAGCATGTCAGATGGAGCATGACTGGCTTAAACCACCATGATGGAACAGTGCATTCATACAACAATGCAACAATAATAAAATAACGTGTTTACTTTTACTTTTGATACTTAAGTACTTTTAAAAGCAAGTACTTCTGTACTTTTACTTAAGTAAAAATCTATCTTTACAAATTTTATTTGTAATGGATTAATATTTAACCAATAGTATTTTTACTTTTACTCAAGTAATGGAGTTGTGTACTTTGTCCACCTCTGGGAACCGGCCGAATGTGCTCTCTCTCTTAATCCGTGCTCACATACTGTATTTTAAAATAATACAATACAGCCAACTGTTAAATAAATATGTTCTCATTTCCTATATCTTTTTTTCATACAGTAGAAGAGTATGATATAGTTAATGACTAAATTTTAGTTTTTTTTCTGAATTAAGAGATGTCTGAAACTGGATGAACTAAAGCTCTGTGATAGTAAAATAAGTGATAAGCACAAGAGAAGAAATCATAACGGCTCTCCCTATAAGCGAACTAAGCGGCTGCTTAGGGCCCCGCCGCCACTAGGGGGCCCCCTAACTACAGATTGCACTCGCCAGCGTCGCCGCAGTTTATCACGCAAGACGCTCAATTCGCGTCATTCGCACCGCGCGAAAAGCGCCTTCCGCGCCGCGGGACCTCTAGATGCGCGTCAACGCGCCTTTCCATTGACTTAACATTGAAATCAAATCACTCGCTCCAGACACTCTATTTGCGTTTGGTGTAAACGCAGCATAACGTTAGCTGTCCGTCGATTATGCTGAATCAACATTGCTTGCGCTATGGTCCAGCCGTCGGCCCCAGCTCTGGGCTACAGACCGCGTAGAGACAGACCCAACTCCTTTGAATGTATTTTCTTTTTAACAGTTAACGTTACATGACCTACACTAGTTCTGGGAAAGAAAAAAACGAAAAATCTTTGTCTCAATAGACGCTTATTACAATAAAAAAATTGTTTAAGAACATTCGAGAGAAAGAAAGTAATAGGAAGAGAAAGAGCAATCATTTGACAGTCAAAATCAAAATGAAGTTTAAAATAAAGCGGTTAAATACAAGATTTTTCTTATGGTCTTAATTAAATAGGCAATTAAAGATTATTAATAAATATTAATCTATATACTATTATGAAATATTTTATATATTGTTAAGCTAAATCGCCCAGACCATTTAAACCTAAAGAAAACACAGTGTCCTCTCTGAAACATTTTTGAATGATGATCGATACAAGACACCTAAAAGCAAAATGGATTTGTGGTAAATTTGTGGTAAATTTTAGTAAAGAACACTGTAAAAAAAATCAGGTCCCCAATTGAAATTTTTCTAGTGAGCGATCATATCTAAATTTTTCAGTTGGCCAAATTGAATTAATGTGAATTGATGCATTTTAATTCAATTAAAATTCAAGAAATTAAATTTGGCCAACTGAAAATTTTAGATGTGATCGCTCACTAGAACATTTTCAATTGGGCACCTGATGTTTTTTTTACAGTGAATGCACTCCATGCTGTGAAGGTTTAAAATATGAACAGTATGTAAGAGTTAATCAACCAATAATTAAATAATATAATTTAACATTGGATTTCTTTTAATTTACCCTTAACATAATTGTAAAAAACTAAATGTCACTTTCTCAGGAGGAGCCTTTCTTAAATATTTTGGTGGTCGTGGAGAAACATTTCATGAGGCTGACACAAGTAAATATTTCCCACTGCCTTTCTTTTGAATAGTTTTGTGCGCAACTTCAACATAGCTAATTTTCCTCTTGCCAATAAAAAATGTAGTTTTATAATCATAATTCACTATGTTGTCTAATTGTACTTTAATATTAATTTAAAATTAATGTGTTTTATCTACTCTGCATACTGTATTTATTATTAATTATATTGTAATCTCAACAGCTGGAGGAGTTGACTCTACTGCTGCTTCAGTAGAGCATAGCGAGCCGCAGACCACTATGGCTAATGTTGTAAGTTAGCTATATATTGTTAATGCTAAATTATTAATATTTATTTGTAACAAATTAACAAATTGACCTTAAATTTGCAAATCTATAATCTTTACTTTTACTGTTTCAGTGAGTGTACTTTAATAAGCAGTAAAATAATTGTAGGCAATCATGTTAAAAGATATACAGATGAAATATGTACGTGTTAGATTGTATACAGTTGCTGGTTTGCAGTGCAATACTCCATTATTCACTGCAAGGCAGGGCCCCAAAATTATCCTGCTTAGGGCCCCCAGATTTACAGAGCCGGCCCTGTATGCTTGCTGTACACACACACACACACACATAGTATATTGAATATCAGAGTAAATTTTCAGAGCTCAAACATACACTATCCATCAAAAGTTTGGACACACTGAAATTAGTTTTTTAGACAACATACAAATTTTACACGAATAGCAAGTATGAGATGAAGTATATAAAATTGTCCCACATGTTTTGTTCCCTACGTCATTCCATTGGTGTTATTTCAGAGTTTATTACTTCAGTATTATTCTAATATGAAATAGAAGTCAGTGTGTCCAAACTCTATAAATATATAAGTCTATTTAATTCTTGTTGGTGATTGCTAGTGTAAAAAGATATCTCTCAGTGGCTCATGTAGGTTGTCTACAAACCGGAAGGTTGGTGGTTCAATCCCCGGTTCCACCTGACCAAGTGTCGAGGTGTCCATGAGCAAGACACCGAACCTCAGCTGTAATCATTTCTATTGCATGAAGGACAAGTCATCTTAACACACTCTCACAAATTCAACTAACAGCTATTTAACAGCTATTTATTGTTGGTTTTGTGTGTGTGTTTGATAAACTGATCATATATTTACAGGTCTGTTTGTGACAGAAGAGCCAAACGAAGACGATGTCGTCACAGGTAACATGTTGCTCTGCTGTTTAAATCCAGCACTAATTCGTATGTGTTAATACTGTCTGGTTGTATGAATGTGAATAATTCTGTCTCTCTGTAGCTGGAGTGACCCCAAAAGAGCGGATGTTGATGTTCGGTGGTGTTGGTCTGGCTGTGTTCGTGTTTTTTCTGACTACAGTCGTCGCAGGAGGAATCATTCACCATCACGGCTGGCAGAAAGGATGGAAAGAAGCCAAACATGGAGCACTGATTAGCTAAATCTATTTCTGCTTTAAAATAAAATCAGAATTGCTTTAGGGAAACAAGCAAAACAACTGTTTCCTGTTGGTCTGCTTTCTTCTCTAATCTACTTTCACTTCAGAGAAACTGAGATGTTGTGTAAGATGGCGGCTTTTTTATCACCTAACTTAAACAGTCATTAATGGTTGTGGTGATTATTCAGGTTTGAGTGGTTCATTTGTGCTGGTCAATCATATTCAGTTAAATATCAAAGCGCTGCTTCCCTGTCTATAATGCATTGTTTATTAAGTCAACATACATAACAATACTCAGTTTTACAAATTCAGTTTTTACATGTAGAGAATGAGCTAAAAAAGAACAGCAAACGTGCTTGAATATCATTAGGCTATATCTAGACATTACATATATATCTACTGATGCATTAAAGCGGTTTTTAAGACGAAACTAATGCAAACTTGATTAAATAATGTTAACAGATGTCTTCAATGTTCTGATCAAATAAACAGCAGTAAAACTAAGAATGTATTTGTGTTCATGTGTGCATTTTCTGGCAGAAAACCTGATCATTACCAAAGCTAAACCTCTTCAGACACAACTGTATATTCAGGGATGTTAGACCTGTCTCACAGTTTCAGAAAATATTCACATCAATGTCATGCAAAGAACAATGGTTTCCTGACTGACTGCATTATGACGGTGCAACTAAACCACAAAATATGGGGTGAGGGTGATAACAATCAGACTGGCTGAGCCTGTGCCTGTGTGTGTGTGTGTGTGTGTGTGTGTGTGTGTGTGTGTGTGTGTGTGTGTGTGTGTGTGTGTGTGTGTGTGTGTGTGTGTGTGTGTGTGTGTGTGTGTGTGTGTGTGTGTGTGTGTGTGTGTGTGTGTGTGTGTGTGTGTGTGTGTGTGTGTGTGTGTGTGTGTGTGCCTGTGTGTGTGTGAGATATATATGTATACTTGTATATTCATGCCAAACTGAAACAGAAAGTGTGCAAATGTATATTCCGCCCAATTCTCTCTTTAAATGTATGTTTAAATAAAATGTCTATTGAATATGACCTTAGGAAGAGTCTTGCTTCTCCTGAAGTGTCTTCATCGTCTAATAGAGAGTTATTCCTTTACACTGTTGTTTGTGTCTGCTTTATTGTACATTAATACAAATCCTGGTTTTCCAGTTCTAAGGTATTTGCATTTATTTATTTAAAGGGGTCATAACACACACAGTTTCTGCCAGTCTGGTTTTAATCTTGAGTATCTATAGAGTAGTGCTGATCCTTCATATCTCACAAGGGTCTTTAGTAGGGGTGTAACGATTCGTTTTAACAACAATTCGATTCGTATCATGATTTGAGGTTGTCGATACGATTCAAGGACGATATTGGTTAATTTAGAACGATACGATCCGAAACGATTCAGTGACTTGAAATCGATTCAGTAACTTTTTAGCCAAAAATTGTGTGACTGAAATAAATATCTGGATACTGGTCAGTGCCAGTGAAGTTTCCTAGATTCCTGTTGTTCCCTTTCGTTCAGTCACTACGACGTACGTTAGTGACTAACGAATGGGGGTTTCACTTAGAAGCCAATCATCTCCGAGAATTCAACAGCGCCCAATGGCAGTGCCAATGCCATGGGCATGCGGAATTTGCATGCGTAACTCCGCCCCACCTCGTGGGTATATAAGGAAGTACGCTGGCAACATCGCATTATGTTTCTGCTTTGGAGCCAAGAGGATCTCTTCATTCCTTCAAGCCTGATCTGAGTCTTCGACAAGCCTTCGAGACGAGCAGCTTTCCAGAGACGTTGGTGTTACGGCGCGTTCCAGTGATCATCATACTGCCTGCCTGCTGATCTGCGCAGTGGTCCGCTAGACAGCTGGTGTGTGGTCCCTGGGCGCTTCGGCGTTCTCTGCGAGGCTTCCTCTCATAAAAGAGCTTACACGTGACGCGTCCTTTTCAGGATGTCTCGTCCGTGTACTTCTGGGTGTGGCCGATCGTTATCTTCCTCTGATGGGCACAAACACTGTCTGGTATATTTGGGCTTTCAGCATGCCCAGGCAGCATTTGTGGATGAGTCATGTTCCCACTGCGGGAACATGACCATCGCGGTGTTGCGGTCAAGACTCCATGACCTTCGTAATGAAGTGAGAGTACCCTCTACCACACCCCGATCTACTGAGTCCCAGAGGCCCAGTACTTCGGCTGGTGGTCAGGGTGACCTGACGGTTACGGTGTGGAACAAAGCCCCGACGCTCATGCCTCGGGCCACACCCCCGTCTTGCACACTGCAACCCGCGAGTGTCCAGACGCAGATCGCGGGGCCGGCTCCTGCCCCCCCGCGCATCTCGTTTGGCGCTCCGGAGGAAGATGCGATGTCGGTCACCGCATCACAAGGTGGGCTCGAGTCCTCTGAGGATGATTTGGCACCCGCGTCCAGCGTTCTGGAAGCTCCACGTGTGGCTTCTGGACGGGACACGGCAGGTTTGAGTAGTCTTCCACCTGCGGTGGTCGCTACCATCACTTCCACTAGAGCTGAGTCTACGCGACGTCTCTATGCGTTGAAGTGGAACCTCTTCGTCACATGGTGTTCTTCCCGCCAAGAAGACCCCTGGAAATGCCTGATCGGGTCCGTGCTATCGTTTCTCCAGGAGGGGGTGGAGCGAAGGCTGTCTCCTTCCACCCTTAAAGTGTATGTGGCCGCAATATCTGCCTACCACGATCTCCTGGGAGACAAAAAGGTAAGTCAGCACGACCTGATCATCAGGTTCCTGAGGGGGGCGAGGAGACTGAATCCTCCTCGCTCTCCTCTCGTTCCCTTTTGGGACCTCTCAGTAGTCTTAAGTACTCTGCAGAGGCCTCCCTTTGAGCCTTTGCGGTCGGCTGATATTAAGTTCCTGTCGATGAAGACGGCTCTGCTGACCGCATTGGCCTCGCTTAAGAGGGTCGGGCACTGCAAGCATTCTTGGTTGACGAAGCGTGCCTTGAATTCGGGCCGGCTAACTCTCACGTGATCCTGAGACCCCGGCCCGGATATGTGCCCAAGGTTCCCACCACTCCGTTCCGAGATCAGGTGGTGAACCTGCAAGCGCTGCCTTTGGAGGAGGCAGACCCAGCCTTGGCATTGCTCTGTCCAGTACGCGCTCTCCGCGCCTATGTAGACAGTACGCGATGTTTCAGGACCTCAGACCAGCTCTTTGTCTGTTATGGTGGAGAGCGGAAGGGAAGTGCTCTCTCAAAGCAGAGGTTGTCTCACTGGATAGTGGACACCATTGTTTTGGCGTACCAGCAGCAAGGCCGACCATGTCCCCTTGGTGTGAGGGCACACTCCATCCGGAGTGTGGCCTCCTCTTGGGCTCTAGCGCATGGCGCCTCGCTAACAGACATCTGCAGAGCTGCAGGCTGGGCGACACCCAACACATTCGCCAGATTCTACAATCTCCGAGTGAAGCCAGTGTCCGACTATGTACTCGCCCCTACGGGTGGCCGGTAATGGGCCAGGCTCAGGTGTCTTCGCTTGCTCGCCATTCCACTCCAAGGACTGGATACGTGCAATATTTTCCCTCAGGTGAGCTCCCCGAGAGCCCTGAGATCCTCCAGCACTGCTTACACCGACATCAGTTCAGTCTGCCCTTTCGAGCCCAGACCCTCATGTCCGGCCAGGTGCTCCGTGTGCATGGTTCCCCTCCGGCGACCCCCACACGAGTATTTCCACCGTAAGCCTCCTCAGCGAGCAGGTGTCTTTCCCTTGGCAAGTCCCTGCCACCCCTAGGGTTAAAAATCCACCTTCGGCTGGTACCCTAGAGATCTTCCATATGCAGCCCTTATATGTGTGTTCATATGTCATATGTGTGTTCTTAAGCCCTCCCTACGGGTAGGCATCTTGGCATTCCCTCACTGGGATATGCTTCCCAGTGTACCTTGGTAATCCTGTGATAAGTGGGAGTCCTTCGTCCGTACTAGTCTTACGACAGGGTACTCACACTTACGCAGGGCACTGGATGACAGCTGAGTGGCGTTGTTGTATTGGAACCCCCATTCGTTAGTCACTAACGTACGTCGTAGTGACTGAACGAAAGGGAACGTCTCGGTTACGTATGTAACCCTCGTTCCCTGAGGAGGGAACGGAGACGTACGTTTCATTTGCCACGTCAGCTGTGCTGCCTGGAACGCGGAGTTCAGTCTTGGCTCCTGCAGCAGTAACATAATGCGATGTTGCCAGCGTACTTCCTTATATACCCACGAGGTGGGGCGGAGTTATGCATGCAAATTCCGCATGCCCATGGCATTGGCACTGCCATTGGGCGCTGTTGAATTCTCGGAGATGATTGGCTTCTAAGCGAAACCCCCATTCGTTAGTCACTAACGTACGTCTCCGTTCCCTCCTCAGGGAACGAGGGTTACATACGTAACCGAGACATTTCTTGTAAGGGAATCAGGTATAAATTAATTATGGATATAAAAAAACAAGTAAACAACAATTAATGGCAAATGCATTCAAATTTTATTTGAATAAAGTGCAACTAACAAATTAGGTTGAATTAACAGGAAGTTAACCTTTTCTGCTCTCGTTTTCAATTTTCAATACATTTTCAATAAAAGCACAGTAAGTGCAAACAACATTGCAACAGTAGGTTAACCTGCTACTACTGCTTTTGTTTTCCAACATAAAAATATTACAATATTAATATCAAAAATAAAGTGCAACTAACTACTCTTCAGGTTTAATTAATAGGTTTACCTGCTACTTTTGCTGTTGTTTTACAACATTAAAATAATACAAATACAATATTAATATCAAAAATAAAGTGCAACCAACATTTCTTCAGGTTGAATAAACTGGCCTGCTACTACTCTCAGTTTAATAAACAAACAATATTTAACAAAAGATAAAATGTAACCAACTACTCTTCAATGACTCTACAGATTTCTTTTTCAAAAATATCAACATGATCTGACCGCAGAACACTTCTCTGTGCATTCACTATGTGGCCAGCAGTGCTAAAACTCGCTCTGCTGGCACACTGGGAATGCACAGGTAACATTTAGCCAGGGTTGAAAGTACAGGTAACGTTAGCTCTTTCTCCTGATGGCTTGCTAATTTCTCGCACGTGGGCTTCTGTGCCATCCGCCATGCTATGTTTTGTTTTCTTAGCGCTGCTGCTGGTGCGAGGCGATGATGTCACAGATAGGCAGACTGAATCGAGTAACGTTTAACGCCTTTATCATTAAAAGTGCTAAGAAAAAATATCCATATAAAGTCTGACGTGCTTAAATCCAATGCGTTATTTCCTATGATCCATACAATCGATTGATTACCTTTTAAAACGATGTTAGATCGATATATGTCGTCCGGAAGGCCAACTTGCCGAGCACAGGTCGATGTAGTTAGATCATAGGAAAATAAATCGATACATCGATGTAGTGGATGAATCGATACACCCTTAGGGCCCTATCTTGCACCCAGCGCAATTGACTTTGTACACCGACGCATGTGTCATTCCTATTTTGCACCCGCGCAAAGCGGGCTTTTCCCTCCACAGAAGCACGTCGCTAAACTAGTGAATGAACTTGCGCTCCCTGGGCGGTTCAGCGCAAAAAAGGAGGCGTGTTCCGGCGCAAACAATCCCTGGTGCTATTTTGCTGTTCCATTAAACAATTGCGCCACTGACCAGAAAAAACCTAGTCTAAAGTCAGTGGCGCGTTGTTCATTATGTTATTTTAAGGGCGCATGCTTGACCATAATGTATAGCGTGCACAACGTGCATACACTTTGCTCATGTAATCTACACAGATGCAACAGTTATTTTTGCAAATCATAAATTGTTACACTAAAAAATATTAACACATGAGATGACGGAAATCATTGTGGTGTGCCACGAAGATGTGAAAAAATAGGCATAAATCTAGCTTACAAATTATTCAGGCTAATTGTAGTCTAATAATTAAGGAGACCTGTTTGCCCAATAGTGGCAACTTCTGGCAAGACATATATGTATATAAGGACATCTAACAAATTGGTTTGTCCGTCAAGAACCAGGAAAAAAAATCGGTGAGGGTGGACGCAGCGATGTCCTCTGCTGGCGTCAGGTCCTGAGTAGAGGCAGATCCACCTCCCGTTACACGGCGTGCCCGATTGATGCTGGCAAGCTTGGACTTTCCCCGTCTTCTGATGTCATTGTAGCGCTTGCGGCACTGGTGCGACGTCCTGGGGATGCCAGCTGATGAAACAATTGTGGCTATTTCCTCCCACGCCTGTTTAACCGACGCTATTTTGGGTGGGTTTCTCCCATCCCCATACAACACAACTTCTCTGTCTTTCACTGCTCTTACAAGCACATCAGTCTCCTCGGCTGTGAACCGCTGGCGTGCGCCTGGTAAATACGCCATAATAATAGCAATCCATAATGGAACTTGCGCACCTGCTTTTACAGGGAATGTTGGTTGACGCTCGGATTGGTTTATTCACGTTACGCCCAAACCACACCTATGAATAATGAAGCTACTTCAGACCAACCCATTTTAGATTTGCGCCGGGCGCAAGAGCCATTTATCCCGCCGGGAAAATAGCAACAGCGCCGAGACCCGCCCACAAAGTTACTTGCGCTTCGCGCTTTGACACTTGCGTTTCAGATCGTTAAAATAGGGCCCCTAGTCTTTAGTTTATCATATTTTTAAAAGACAGATACACTGTACCGATTCTTTCATAGAACAGCCGAGCTTGTGGAGGCGTGCAGTGGGCGGAGCTAAAGACACACACACACACACACACACACACACACACATCATGGCATTATCCCTGGATAACTCTCGATTTTCTATACATAGGTGTTGTTCACATTATATGCACTTACACGCTGATTGCCAACAAAACACACACACACACACACACACTATACGTTGGTGTTGTTCACAATATATGCACTTACTTTTATTATTAGCAACAAAACACACACAGTTGATCAGTTTCATTCACCGGGAACACACACACACACACACACACACTTGCAGAACTCCAGAAACACAAACTGCATCCACTGTTCCCCTAACGCTGGTTATTTGTGAAGCTGAACTAGGTGATCTTTCCCTCACACACACACACACACACACACACACACACACACATGTTTGTTTTTGTGAAATGTGAGGACATTCCATAGGCGTAATGGTTTTTATACCGTACAAACCGTATTTTCTATCCCCTTACACTGCCCCTGCCCCTAAACCTACCCATCACACACACACACACACACACAAACACACACTGCCCCTGCCCCTAAACCTACCCATCACACACACACACACACTGCCCCTGCCCCTAAACCTACCCATCACACACACACACACACACACACTGCCCCTGCCCCTAAACCTACCCATCACAGGAGACTGTGCAGTTCACTTTCTGTGAAAAAAACCTTGTTCTGTATGATTTATAAGCATTTTGAAAAGTTAGGACATGGGGAACGTCCTCATATTTCTCCCTCTTTTTGTAATACCCATGTCATTATACACATTTGTGTCCTGATATTTCACAAAAACATGCCCACACACACACACACACACACACACACACACACACACACACACACACACACACACTTCTTTAGTAACATTGTTGATCTTGTGTCTAAAAACACAACACCAGTGCAGGCTCCCGCAACCCGAACGAAGCTCGTTGATGTGTGTGTGTGTGTGTGTGTGTGTGTGTGTGTGTGTGTGTGTGTGTGTGTGTGTGCTCATCCGGGAGAAGTGCCCATATAAGGAATTCCGCCCTTTATGATGTCATACAGGGCCATACTTGAAAAAAACTTTCCGAAATTTGTTTGAGTCCTGAAGGAGTGTATTTGGCACAGAAACGTCATACATCCAACTAGTTTTTTATTTTTATTTGTCCATGTTTATCATGAGAATCAACTCTTAAACAGTGTAAATAAGGCAGAATGCATTAAATAGCATAAGACCGGCCCTTTAAGCTCCATGTAAACAACAGTCATGTAGGTCTCCTAAATGCTTGTTTGGCTTTTATCTAGGGTGACCATATTTTGATTACCGAAAACCAGGACACTCGGCCTGGCAATGAGATACTCAAATAATACTCAGAGTTTACTAAAAGATTCCTTATTAATTTCAACACATTTAAAGTATGCCCCCTCTGTATGGATAGAAAATTGTTATATTAGGGCCAGGACAGGACTTGAAAACATGACATGTCCTGGGAAAACAGGACGTTTGGTCACCCTATTTTAACACCATCTGTGATAAAAGGAAAGATTCTCAAAACATTTAAAGAAGGAAAAATGATTTATTAAGTTTGACTTTTAAATATACAGACAATAGAATGGAACAAACACTACAGAACATATGAATTTCCCCTCTTACACTTCAGTGCAGTCACAGACAGCGCAAAAACCACAATATCTGCCCTCAGAAGACACACACTCACACTCTCACACACACACACACACACACACACACACACACACACACACACACACACACACACACACACACACACACACACACACACACACACACACACACACACACACACATACACACACACACACACACACACACACACACTGATGATCAGAAACGTCACAGTCACAGTGAGGTAATGAAGAGCACTTAGATAGATAACGCTTTATCCTAAACACGTAATATTTCATTCTTCTATGTTAAATAACACAAAAAAGTAACAAAACTACAAAATTCAATTTCAAAATACACCATTAAAAACATTACTGTATCAAAAATGGTTATGACATATAAAGCAGCTAAGGTTCCTTTTAAAAATGTATAGTGTTTTCTCTCAGTGCATATTGTTTTTATAAAAATGGATTTTGCAGTGTATGCACAATGACAAAATGGCGCCCCCTTCTGTGCATAATACATTTTTTTTTAAATGTTCTTTTATTTAAAGGTTATAAATAATAAAAAGCTTATTTGTTAAAAGCATAACCCATTGGCCTTTTCGGCCCATCTTCTGTCTTATGGGAGCATTAATGCACTGAAGCCTGGAGGTATACAATCAGCTCAAAAATAATATTTTCATCAAATCATTATTTCTGTATATGGGAGTTTACAGCAGTCCCATCTGCACTCTATAACCAAACTCACACATGTGCATTTTCAAGACTCACAGCCACATTTTTGACCGAGCCCTGCTGTGTAAACAGATTATACTAAAATGATAGGATTATATACAGTACGTTTATATAGGCCTACTTCAGGACTCGACAATAAGGACTGCCCGATGGCCCGGGACCGAGAGAACTCAATTCACCCTTCG
This sequence comes from Gobio gobio, assembly GCF_949357685.1. NCBI lineage: Eukaryota > Metazoa > Chordata > Actinopteri > Cypriniformes > Gobionidae > Gobio > Gobio gobio. The sequence goes on along the minus strand of NC_137104.1, from coordinate 54,751,357 downwards.
CCGCAAGTTTGATTGACAGGCGATCTGACCAATCACATCGCCGAATCTGCCGTTTTGTCCGACAAAGCAGTCAGGAGAGTTAGTAGATTAACGTCGGTGGACTTGAACTTGGAAAAACGGTGTGTGACGTCTTTCCGCGGTTGAAACAACATTTCTTTTAGTGTTCATTCATGTTTATTTCGTGCTTATCAATGAACTAGAAGGAAGAGATCATCGGTTCACGATTCAGCAGCTTGAGGCGCTACAGCGATCACCACACATTAAAGAGACACTAAATGCTCTTTATTGTTTAAATTTCATTTTTTTTAATGATATCAATCATTCAGAAAGATGTTTTCTCCCAGCACTGCTATCTAGAGCTACTGGAGTGCCTCAGGGCTCAGTGCTGGGACCGCTTCTCTTCTCCATCTACATGTCATCACTAGATCTGATATCAAAAGTGACCTGCTCTGTCCTGTCTGTCGGTGTGTTGTCAGTGTCCTCTTTGCTCCGCGATGTATTTTCTCTACGTGAGAACATGTGTGTGGTGTGAGAGCGCCATGGCTTGTCGGACATAGCAACAGTAACTAAAGGGGGCGGGCCTTCGCGAACGGTTAATTCAGTCACTGTGCGTCGTTTCCACTGAATTTATTTCTCTTTTGCGTCTTATTGAGCTTCAATCAAACGGCAACCTTCTGCTCTCTCTTGAAGCCGATACGGAAGTGACTTAAACTGCAGTTCATCGTCTGGCCACTAGAGGCTCCAGAAGGGAGTCAATCCCATAGACCTCCAATGTTAAAATGCCCAACTTTACAGCAGAAGAACACATGTTTACAGTCTGGTATAAAAAGTGGTTTTGGTCTATACGGCTAATTTTGCCCTTCATGACGACTGTGAGGGGGGTGAATTTTTTTATAACTCATTCATTTACATTATATAAAGCCTTAAAGTGAGGCATTATTAAAGGCGTGGCCACTTTGAGTGACTGGTGGATTGCCATTTGTCTAGTAGTCCGCCCACGTCCCGCCTCTTTGCCCATTTTTGGTTATCCGGGAGTGACGCGCTGCCAAGATGGCGACGGCCGGCTCCGCCCACTTTTGGGCTTAAAAAATGCTCTATGGGTGACGTCACGGACACTATGTCCATATTTTTTTACAGTCTATAGCTTGAATGGATAACACATCTCAAAACACAGTCCTGCTGAGTCCTTTACAAATAAAATAAAACGTCAAGCTTATTTGATTAAGTATATAAGTAAAGTTCAAGTATATTTTAAAGCATCCTTTATGTAGTAAGTAAACTAAAATGAACGTGTAAAGTGTACTGTTTCAACACTGACCCCTCAGTAAATGTGCAGCTGTGCCCCTGAACTTCTGTGCATCTTTTTTCTTTTAATAACAATCAGAATCAGAGCCAGCAAAAGCACAGACAGTCCAACCAGGACAGTCCAGTCCTCCTCAGCAGGAAGTGAGGAAGAGAGCACTTTTATTTGACTCTGTTTTTGTGCGTCATAAGTTTTGTCATCATTGATGTAGCCCACTGATTCTGTAGATGATATTGAAAGGTCAGTCATTCAGTTTAGCATGATGTTCAGATCATGTTGTATGACGTCCTCTGAGCTTCTCTCACCTTTGACCGTCACCATGATCAGGATTTCTCCTTCAGACTCCAGAACCTCATATGTCCCAGCGTCAGTGGCTGTAAAATTATGAATGATCAGGTTTCCATCTCTGATGGCCATTCGATCACTCCTGACCCCATGACCTCTCGTCCACACCTCCTTTGGCCCTGTGCTTCTTTTGGCCCAGTGCTCCACTTTATCAGCATTGGGCAACAGGACATCCAATGTCAGCTCCTCGCCTTTCTTCACAGAGATCTCATCTGAGGAGAAACAGAGACATTCATCATTATTATAATGTGTCAATCAGTCAAGGCACATCTGAATATTAGTGTCCCATTCAGAGTCTCTGCTGGTTACAGGCCTGAATGCAATACCAGCATCATTTTTTTAATAGTTTTGACTTTACCATGAATGCAAAGTTGGTACTCCAGGATTTGTTGGTCTACTTCTCCCTGATCATCATAATAGACTTTCAGAAAGTATTTCCCAGCATCCCTCAGTCTCAGATCCTTGATGATGATGTCACACGATCCTTCTTTAAACACTCGGCCATTTTCACTCTCACACTCTTCATTCTGACGAGAGAGGATGCTTGTTAACCTGCTGAAATCCCTGTAAACAATATCCCTGGCCTCAGGTCCACATGTTAGGGTGACGTCGCCTCCCTTTAGCCCTGTCACAAGTTTAGAGGCGGTTTCTGAAAATATAGACAATATAATAATCAATACTGACTAATACATGTGGTGTCTCTGTCTATTCTCTGTATCATAAAATAGCTTAAATCATTAGTTCACTTCAAAATGAACATTTCCTCACCCCATCTCATCAGATGTTCATGTCTTTCTTTCTTCAGTGGAAAAGAAATGAAGTTTTTTGAGGAAAACATTCCAGGATTTTTCTGCACATAATGGACTTCAATGGGAACCAACGGCTGAAGGTCCAAATCAATGCAGTTTCAGAGGAAGAGCTTCAGAGGCTCTGACCGATCCCAGAGGAATAGAGTCTGATCTACACAAACCATCTGTTTACAACACAAATACACATTTATATACTTTTTAACCTCAAACTCATATGATGTCATCATGTCGGAAAGGTCACATGACGTAGGTGGAAGTACCGACCCAGTGTCAGAAAACCTCATGTTCTCCTCCAACTTTAAAATCGACCGACGTTGTTTTACTTGTTTATTTTCATAAAGGCATTTGATTTAGTCTTTGTACGTTCATTTTAACATTGGGTCGGCACTTCCACCTGCGTCATGTGTTCCACCTGCGTCTTCCACCTGCGTCATGTGATCTTTCTGACATGATGACATCATACAACGTGTAGTATCACAACACCGAAGTCGAGCATTTGAGGTTAAAAAGTGTATAAATGTGTCGGATGGTTTGTCTAGATCGGACCCTCTGGGATTGGTCAGAGCCTCTGAAGCTCTTCCTCTGAAACTGCAGTGATTTGGACCTTCAACCGTTGGTTCCCATTGAAGTCCATTATGAGCAGAAAAATCCTGGAATGTTTTCCCAAAAAAAACTTATGAACAAAAAGAACTAATGCTTTAAAGCTGTATCAGATGTGTCAGTGCAGTTACAGCGAATTTCTGCACTCTAAAAAAAATGCTGGGTTAAAAACAACCCAAGTTGGGTTGAAAATGGACTAACCTAGCGAATGGGTTGTTTTAACCCAGCGATTGGATTGTTTTAATCCAGCGATTGGGTTGTTTTAACCCAGCAATTGGATTGTTTTAACCCAGCGATTGGGTTGTTTTAACCCAGCAATTGGATTGTTTTAACCCAGCGATTGGGTTGTTTTAACCCATTTATTGGATTGGTTTAACACAGTGATTGGGTTGTTTTAACCCAGGCATTGGGTTGTTTTAACCCAGCGATTGGATTGTTTTAACCCAGCAATTGGGTTGTTTTAACCCAGCGATTGGATTGTTTTAACCCAGCGATTGGGTTGTTTTAACCCAGTGATTGGATTAGTTTAACACAGTGATTGGGTTATTTTAACCCAGCGATTGGGTTGTTTTAATTCAGCGATTGGGCGATTGGGTTGTTTTAACCCAGCGAATGGGTTGTTTTAACTCGGCGATTGGGTTGTTTTAACCCAGCGAATGGGTTGTTTTAACTCAGCGATTGGATTGTTTTAACCCAGCGATTGGGTTGTTTTAACCCAGAGAATGGGTTATTTAAAGCAAACATTTAACCCAACTGCTGGGTTAAAACAACCCAAAGGCTGGGTTTGTCCATATTTAACCCAACTTTGGGTTAAAACAACACAGCATTTTTTTAGAATGTGTACAAATAACTCAACCTGTCAATAAATGATCAATGAAAATTGGTAACAGTTTATTAATATAAATGCCTGTTTACTGACCGCTGTGACTGAGAAGGCACAAAAGAGGAAGAAGACTCAAGAGTTTGAACCTGATGAGAAAACAGAAGAGCTGTGATGTCACAGATACAGGAAGTGTCCTAATATTAAAAAGTTTCACTTTCCTTTCATCTGAATATTTAACATGTGGATCTTACATGACAAAAGTGCCCAAAAAGAAACATCAAACTATACTTCTCAGAAAAAAGGCACAAAATCTGTCAGTGGGCGGCGCCCTTTCAAAAACTATTAGAGGTAAATTAGGTCCCACTGTCAGCTTTTGTGCCTTTTATCCTGAGAGTGTAAATTATTTTTGTGTGATACTCAAAATGATACACAAACAACAGGTTTGAGAAATTCAGTAACAATCTAATAATTATAATAACTCCAATAATTGAAAGCATCATCATTATTAGTTGGCATAATCCCAGTAATGGATATATTCTGCATTAAGATGTTGATTGATTTCCTTAATATCACTATAGGTTTAGTTCTCCACAAACAGAAACACAGTTACTGGTGTGATAACACAAACACACAAGCTGGATTTATATTAAAACATGCAAACTTACATGATGATGTTGTGCAGGAGTGATCTGGACGTCTAAACCACAGCTAAGGGAGTGAGATGTGACATTTCAGTAGAAACAAAACTACAAGAACAGCACATGTGAGAGTTTCAGACACTCCCACTAATGATGAGCAAATGATCAGTTATTATTATTGTCCTCTACTGGTTATTCCCTCAAAGCTGGTTGAGCTTGATTATATTGAATGGTGCTCAGTGACTGACATTTTGTGAATTATTTGCATATGATTTGAATATTTAATCTGACTTTTGTTTAGAATAAGGAATGCCAGGTTCACTGACAGCTCTGTGATCATGTGGCATGAGTGAAATCTGATCTCAGATCTGCTGTTAGAGCTGAACGGGTCACGTGACTGATGTGAAATCAAAACCCAGACATGTGCTTCTGTTCAGAGTCGCCTTCTTCCCATAGTGCACCTGGTGCCATGTGTTCCCCAGGGAAGCCACACACACACACACACACCTGGCCATCCGAGAGTACAGGAACTCTAGAGCATGCAAAATGATTAACCCGTGACATATTTGCATGCACTTTATGAAATTGGAAATGTAACCTAAACGGGTCATTAGCTGACCCTAAAATAACCAACAAATACAAATCATCATATTTTTGGAATTGTCTGTGAAAATAAATGAGTTTTGTACACACAATGCCAGTTATAAGTGAAGCACACCGTAGATTTAAACAGGTTGTGACATGAGATATGATACTGAAAGCTGTTAAAGAAATGGGAATGAAGACACTTTTATTGCTTGTCTTTGTGTAAGACATTGTGGCTTAAATGATACTTCATGGACAATAGGAAACAGGAGATGTGTGTGTTTTGATTGTGCTGAGAAGGTCTTTTACACAATAAGTATAAAACATAGGCAAAGTGATACAGCTGTGTAATTATAGCCTACGTTTAGTGCACTAAAACTGATTCTGGTAGTATAGATTAGTGTTAAAACATTTAAGATATAGCTTTAGATAGACAAGTAGCTTCATGTATGCATGGGGAAATGATATGTAATATTATTGGGTGTTTTGTTCTTTTTTTATTTATTTATTCACAATTGAATACATATTACACACATACTCCCAACCACAGCCACATTACATCACAGATAAACAATAAGGACAGTGCAGCTAAATATCTCCACTGGACAAACAAACACAGAAAAAGGAAGAAAAAATTAAAAAATTAAAAATAAAATAAACATATAAAATAAAATAAATAATAATAATATTATCACAAACTCATATTGAACACTGAACAAATCACACATTATCATTTTATATTCTCTATAATGACCGCATGTGGATAAAAAGTCTTGCCATCTTGAGTGTGGTTTACTTGTAATCTCTTCAATGGGCAACAGGTCTATTATTTGCTCCAGCCATTGACCCAAAGAGGGTCCTGACTGGGAAATCCATGTAGTAAGTATTGCAAGACACTGTAAACACACATTTTCTCACCTCAGGGAACTTATTCTCCACATCATAATTCAGCAAGTATAACATAGGGCATAGCTCAAAAGTATAATTAAACATATCTTGAATTGCTTTATGAATCTTCTCCCAAAAGGAGTAGACATCTTTACAGTACCAAAATACATGCATAAACGTTCCTAATTCAGTTCCACATTTTTTACACAAAGGAGAATTGATATTGTCAAACTTATTAAGTTTCACTGGCGTTATATAAAATGTATACAAGAATTTATAATTCGTTTCTTTAAAGCTACACTGTGTGATATTTTCCCCCATCTAGTGGTGAAAAGGTATATGACCATCCAGTGAATATTAGTTTCTGTTCCTCTCAATTCCGATTTGGTTTTAACTCCTACGGTGGCCGATTTAGTCCAAGATTAACATGGCTTCCAGTTCGCCCTCGTCCACATTCGACACGGTGCCATCGAGTGTTAAAACGCCAAAGGCGAAGCTTGAATTTACGGGTATGTCCCTCTTTGGCTAATGTACTTTCAAGATGGAGGAGCAACATGGCGACCCGCATTCGAACCCTCACCCGTATGTATTTTCAATGGCATATTATAAACTTACGTGAATACTTTATTACTTGAAAGAAGTAAATATACATTAATGAGCACATATATTTTTGAAAGAACTAAGTGTTTTTAGCTAAGAATAAACTAAAAAAGTTACACAGTGTAGCTTTAACTTTAATATTCTTAGTCAAAGGTGAAGTCAATTCAGTACACAAAATTAGCCATTCTTTTTTTAAACTCTACTTCCCAGTTTTTTCTTAAAGGAGGAAAAGAATTCTGGGAACTTTCAGACAAGATTCTATACACATGAGATATCTTCCCCTTAACTGAAGTAGCAGAAATAAAAAAATTGTTCCAGTTCAGCGGGAGAAATTCTAAACTTCCTCTTTTTGTGTAAAGATACAATATTGTGACGAAAAGTCTGCTCTGGGAATTTGGTATTTGCACAAATAGCAGTAAAGTCTTCATCAAACATGTCCGAAAAAGTTTTCTGACCGGAAAGTGACCAGTTTCTAAAATCAGTTTGAGAAAGAACAAGGAAGTCAGAATTAAATGCAATCGGAGAGTTTTTACTTGTACTTTTAAAGGGGGAAACCCCTCTACATTCATCAGAGATTGCAATTTATTGACATAAAGTGTTTTTGTGATCTCCAGTGGGTAGCATGTTAAAGATTCCAATGTTACCCAGAGATAACTTGTTTCTAGCTTCCAACTTATAGTATTTCTAACTTGGCAAGCCCAGTAATACCATAGACAATTTGGAAGTCCTAAACCCCTTTTTGGACATGATTTTGTTAAAGTAGACAGCTTAATTCCTGGGGTCTTGTTATTCCATATAAATTTTGTTAGACATCTATTGATTAACTTAAAAAAAGAAAACAAAATATAGCATGGCAACATATTAAAAGCATAAACGAACTTTGGAAGTATACTCATTTTAATAGCATTCATTTTCCCAATAAGAGACAATGAGAGAACTCTTTTTACATTCCTCTAGCAAAGGGTTATAATTTTCTTTAAATAATTGATCCAGGGTGGGAGTCACTTGTACTCCAAGATATGATACTTGTACTCCAATAATACCATATATTGACCAAGAGATGGGGCATTCTTTTTTAACATCGTCTTCATTTGAAATATTAATATCTGTCAAAAGATGACGCAAAGTTAACAAAGGTTCAGTAAGGGTGTTTTGTTCTTGATCCTTTGAGTGCTTCACACTCCAGTCGAGATGGTGGCAGTAATGCACCACCGTTTATTGACAGCCACAAAACAGTGTTACACAAGATAAAGCAGGAAGAGATTGCATGATTACGCAATCACGCCGCGTTATCAACATGCCAGCACATAGAAAAACATGTAAGTCCTTCTTTATTTCGCACACACTCGGGTTATATATGCTCGGTTCCTGTGTTTATTTCTGTTTGACAACAAAATGTCAAAAACGGAACTTGCCAACACAATTCTACTCAAACTGCTATTGGCTAAGAGTTAGAGAGTGAGTCAGCATTTTTCATCATTTCTAAGATGTATTGGGTCTATTGAGGTTTTGAATTCAAAGAATCCAGGAGGATTTGATGGACGCTCGTCTGAAGGGTGTGTTTGCATGCAAATGCCAGATGTTTTGTTGATGATTTTTTTATGCTTTTAAAGAAGTCTCTTCTGCTCACCAAGGCTTCATTTACACTGTAAAAAAAAAAAATCAGGTCTCCAATTGAAAATGTTCTATTGACTGATCACATCTAATTTTTTCAGTTGGCCAAATTGAATTTCTGTGAATTGATGCAATTTAATTAAAAGAAATTCAATTTGGCCAACTAAAAAAAATTAGATGTGATCAGTCAATAGAACATTTTCAATTGGAGACCTGATTTTTTTTTCAGTGTATTTGGTCCAAAATCCTACAGCAAAAACAGTATTATTGTGAAATATTACTCCATCTGTTCTCTATGTGAATATATAGTAAAGTGTGATTTATTCCTGTGATCAAAGCTGAATTTATCATCATTACTCCAGTCTTCAGTGTCACATGACCCTTCACTAATCATTCTCATATGAGGATTTGATGATCAACAAAGATTTATGATTTATTCAGGATTATTTAAAGGGATAGTTCACCCAAAAAGGAAAATTAGCTCATAATTAACTTAATACATTCTTCTTTCAGACAAATAATATTACAAAAGTCCAGGCTAATCCAAGCATTATAATAGCAGTAATAGTTGCTCTGTTTTTGAAGTCCATAAAAAGTACATCTGTCCGTCATATAACTGCTCCACACGGCTCTGAGGTGTTAATAAAGGCCTTCTGAAGTGAATCGACGCGTTTGTGTAAGAAAAATATCCATATTTAAAACTTTATCAAGTAAACTTTCGGCCGACCGCCTTCCCTGTTCAATTTATGGAAAAAGTGTTGAAAGGTCCTCTGTCGATCGAAAGACTAACGCGACCAGGTCCGCTCGTCATGACGTCACGCACACTCAAAAAAATTATTTGTTGAATTTACTTAAAAAAGCTGCGTCAAGTGGTTCCACACAACTATATTGAGTCATTTTTACAAATAACAATTTAGTTACAGTATATGAACAAAAGAAAGTCAAGCTGACAACATTTCTTTAAGTAAAGCTGACAACATTTCTTTAAGTAAATACAAACCATTTGAATTAGTCACTGTCACATAATATTTGTATGTGCAATTTACTTAATAATGTTATGTTAAATTTATAAAAGTTTCTTATGTTAAGTGAACACATTTATTGGTTTGATTTACCTTATTAAATTAACTACTTGCTCTACAAGTGTAAGTGGAAAACTATTAAACATAACAAAAAGCATATTTTTAGAAACAAAATTCAAAAATAACTTATTTGAGAACAGGAAGTCCATCCAATAAATTTTGGCCACAGGCACTCTTCTGCATAATGGTAAGCACAAAATTACACAAACTCCTCTAAATGTGCAACATAACTTCACATAACACTAACATAAACTAACAACATCTTTCCCTTTACTGAAAAAGCTAAATATCACTTTAATCCCTAGATTTACTCACCTAATGCAGTCCCTTGCAAAGCATTCTGGGAACTACAGATCCACTGCCCAGTTTGTTCGTTTCACTCAGCAATGTTAAGTTGACAGAACAAACACTTATTAAGTAAAGCTGACAATATTTTTAGTAGAAACAACTTAGTAAATCCAAGTAAATTTAGTTATTCATTCATTCATTCGACTTTATTGTCCACCTTAGTGGAAATTTGTCTTCGACTTCTCCGAACATAAATACATCAATGACACCAACAAGAGTACAGTACTACCACTATCAACATACAACAACAGAAAAAGGAAAAAGGAAAACAGCGCAGCTGATTGAAATAAGATCAATTTCGATCTACAATAAATAGCCTACATTTTAGAACAATTTCAGTTTAGATTAAGTTCCTGTATGGCATGGGGAATAAAAGATTTCTTATAGATGTTCCTGCTCGCTCTTGGGACCCTGAATCTACGGCCAGATGGAAGCAATTCAAACTCTGAGTTTAGTGGGTGTAAGGTGTCTGTTGATATCTGTCGGGCCTTCCTGAGTACCGCCTTGTCAAATACATCCCCAAGCTGCCTCTGTGACTTGCCAATCACCTTCCCTGCCGTATTAACAATTTTAGAAAGCTTGTTTTTATCTCTCACATTCAGGTTACCATACCAAGCTGTTATATTAAACTGTAAAATACTTTCTACAAGGCCCCTATATGCCATCTCCAGAATATGCTGACTGACCCTGAAACTCCTCAGTTTTCTAATTAAAAACAGTCGCTGATTGGCTCTCTTAAAAATACTCTCTGAGTTAACATTAAAACTTAAAGTACAGTCAATGATTGTACCCAAGTACTTAAAATGTTCAACTACTTCCACAGGCTGGCTGTTAAGTACAACAGGGTTGATGTTACTGGCCCCTCTCGGTTTCGTTTGTATTATAAGTTCTTTTGTTTTAGTCACGTTAATTTCCCATTTAACAGTTTGACACCAATCCTGCAATAAAGTGACTTGGCTAAAATAAGCTTCCTCATGTGCTGCATTATTTTCTGTGAGAAGTCCTACCAGAGCCATGTCATCAGAATATTTAAGTAAACTAACATTGGTGCTGTGCACAGTCATATCATTTATATAAATTGAAAACAACAATGGTGACAACACGCAGCCTTGTGGTGCTCCAGTATTTATAACAAGCTCATCGAGTAGACCCCATTCATTAAGACTCTCTGAGGGCGGTCAGTTAAGAAACTTCTAATCCAGTGAATGAGCCCCCCGTTCACATTCATCCTATGAAGTTGTTCTAAAAGAATATCAGTTTGCATAGTATTAAAAGCAGAAGTAAAATCAATAAAAAGAACCCGAGCAAGTGACTTTGGTTGTTGCAAATGTTTAGCTATTTGATTTACAAGAGTAAGAGTTGCGTCCTCGTTGCGTTACATGAGTGTTTTAAGTAATGTGAACAAGGATGATTTGAGTGCAACTAACAACAGTGAAAGTTCATTTTTTTGAGTGTACGCATCTTGAGTTTCACTTTCAACATTCAACACTTTTCCACAGAAGGCGGTCAGCCGAAAGTTTACTTGATAAAGTTTTAAATATGGATATTTTTCTTACACAAACGCGTCAATTTGCTTCAGAAGGCCTTTATTAACACCCCAGAGTCGCGTGGAGCAGTTATATGATGGACAGATGCACTTTTTATGGACTTCAAAAACAGAGCAACTATAAATCAAGTTCTAATGCTTGGATTAGCCTGGACTTCTGTAATATAACTCAGATTTTATTCATCTGAAAGAAGAATGTCACACACACCTAGGATAACTTGAGGGAGAGTAAATCATGGGCTAATTTTCATTTTTGGATGAACTATCCCTTTAATGAGTAGAACGTTCAAAAGAACAGCATTTATCTGAAATATAAAGTTTTGCAGCATTATACATGTCTATACTGTCACTTTTGATATTTAGAACTCTCTTTTTCTTTTGAGTTCTCAAAACTGACACATTTTAAGTAAATCTGAACTGTTTCATTGTTTTGAGTTTTATGAACGTGTTTCTTTTAATTTAGACAAACTTAAATTTAACCGAAACTGGGCTGGGATTTCTATTTCCCAGCATGCTTTGCCATGACACTCAAAAGGGACAGTAAATGCCAAAATTTAATGTTATATTATGTCTTTTGTGCAAGATGAATCTTACGGTGGCGATTTAATAGTGCTTAATGTTTTGTTATGTGGTTTAGAAGAGTTTCTGTTCTGCATGTTCTGTTGGGTTTTTTGGGGGTTTTCCATCATGGTCAGCAAGTGCTATGCTAATGCCACCAAAGCATTGTGTTACCAGTTAGCAATGTAGTATTTATTGAATTAACTAGTTAAAACTAGTCAAGTTTCCACTACTAAAATTTTTTTTATAAATTGGCGTATACTCAAATATTTGAAATTAAGAGCAATTAAAATGTATGAGTACAAAATAAAAATCTGCAAGTTCTGCTTACTTAAACTTTACATTTCTTAACTTAAAAAAGATTGCCTCAATTTTTTTGAGTTCTGCCAACTTATTCAGGTTTACAGTGCATAATAGTAGTAACGTGCCACCGTAACACACAGACCTCAGTACTTGGTACACAATACACAGTGACAGTAACATTCAATGGGTCGTTTTTGAGTATGAATGTATCATTTTGAGTAGAAAATGAACTATTTGGGCCCTATCATACACCCAGTACTGTATATAGCCTTTATATAAAGGCTCAGAAATAAACTGAGCCTTTATATCTCCTTTGTAAAAGCTTTACGAGGCATAAATAGTCCTCACTTTAGATGAGCTCACAGAAATAGTTCACTGACAACTACTAAATGTTTTATAACCACCTGAATTAATCATGAATTACAGTAGGAATACATGATAATAAAGCATTTATTAACTATTATGTCTAAATAATATGTATAAATGTATATTTCAATAGTTTACTTACACTTTCTAAAGGATCTGATGAACCACTGACAACTCCTAAAAATAGTAATACTTAATTTAGAAATGATAAATTGATCATTTATAAAGTATGAAAATACAATTATTAAACATGCTTATAAATCAAGAATAAAGCATTTATAGCTGTATTTATAAACTGCCTATTAATGTCTATTCATGCATAAATGATGAATTAACGATTTACTAATGCTTAACTAATGCTTCATGGCGTGTAGTTTTTATAAAGTGTAATCCGCCATTTTGTGTTTCACATCAGGTGGACTGATTTTGCTGTCAATCGTGGTGTTCGTGCTGCTGAAGATTTTTACATTTGGAAGTGAGTACTATATCCCTGCTCTGTTATTAATTCTCAGGATTTTCTTAAAGAAAACACATTAATATTGTTTCCGTCCTCAGGTTCTGCTCCTCTACAGAAGAGGTCCGACTGCCGGTGTTCTCTGTCCTGTGATGGAGCACCTGAGCTAAAGCAACGGAAGAGTGTTCATGTTCGAGTGGAGCATCAGTCAGATGAAGTTCATGATGGAATATATCCCGTCTCCACTTTATTGAAGGAAGACGGACGCTGTGCTGTGGTCGTGCCGAAATGTTTACAGCAGGGCACACAGTTCACATTAAGAATGTATGCTGATGAAAATAATCCAGTGCCTAAGAAACTCTACGAAGAAAAAGCATTAAAGCCTGGTAGGGTCATAATTGATCTAAGCCATGTTTTGAAGAAGTAGTTCACTCAAAAATGAAACATTTAATTTCAATTCCATTCCAATAAAGTCATGTGATAGCTTTGTGTGAGGAACAAAAGGTCAATATCGACTGACAATCTTCCTCTCTGCCATTGCTTTCACGTCACATTCACAGTCACATATTTAAAGGTGCCCTGCCACACGTATTTCATTACTTTTGTAGTAATGTCTGAAGTTCTCCAATGGACTTTGTAACATTTTGAGTGGAAAAAATGCCTTGGTTATCTTGTTTCAAGCGATTGTGGTAGAGAAAGCCTGCAGGAAGACCAGTTCTCATTAATATTCAACGAGCTAAGCTGCTTGGCTCTGATTGGCTAACAGCTAGCCAATGAGAGCCTGGCTATCAGCATCCTTTACCCAGCGCAACAACTAATTGCACTTAACTAATTGCAGTAAACTTTGTTTACTCTCGTCTGGAATCGCTGCAGAAAAGCTTCTTCAGGTATATTGCCATATATGACGTTCAGCCATTTTGCTGTATAGGAAAATTGTCACTGAGCTAGACGAATTCTGTGGGCGTGGTCTCAACTGGACGAGCTCATGAATAGTAATGAGCTCAGGCAACACCACGTCAGACTGAGCAGCTTTTGTAAATGGCCTGATTTCTCCGCTTATGTCTTTTGTGTGGCAGGGCACCTTTAAAACAGTCACATGACATGCGTGAACCAGTCACTGAATGCTCACAGAATTTTTGGGTGAACTGTTCCTTTAAAGTAATTATGTTGGCTTGACAAAGACAATATAATGATCTACTATTTAAATGTATTGTTCTTCTTCTGAGCCAAAATTTAACAGTATCTCCTCAGTGAGCTTCAAAAAGGTCTGACTTAGTGTGCTATATCTTTTCAAACCGATCCGACTTATGGTTTTCCTAAAAATACGATTAAAAATCATAAAAATCCCATATTAAGGGGGCCAAAACTTTATTCAAAGAACTCTAATAAGCTTCATCTACTATGTATCTATCACTGGAAAAAACTAGCAACTAGCTTAGGACATGCTAATTCATGTTAGCAACATGCTAATTCATCCAAAATGCTAAATCATGCTACCAACATGCAAATTCGTGCCACCAACATGCTAATTCTTGCTACCAACAAGCTAATTTTAAAAATGATAAACATGTTAGCAACATTTTAAATTATGTTAACAAAGCGTTAAAATCTGGTAATTCACATTAGCAATGTTAAATCATGCTAGCAACATGCAAATTCATGTGAACAAAATGCTAAAACATGTTAGCAAAATGCTAGATAATGCTATCAACATGTTAATTCATGCTAGCAATGTGCTAAAACAAGTGTTAATTAATGCATGTTAAAACATGCAAAATCACGTTACCAACATGCTCATTATATTGTTAACAACACGCTAATTCACATTAGCAAACTTGCTAAAACATGTAACATTTTATATCATGTTAACAAAGTGTTTAAATCTGGTCATTTGCTTTAACGTTAAATCATGTTAGTAAAATGCTAATTAATGCTAACAATGGTAAAACATGTTAACAACATGCTACTGTAATTTGTGCTAAATCATGTTACCAACATGCCAGCATGTTAACAAAGTGTTAAAATCTGGTAATGCACATTAGCAATGCTAAATCATGTAAGCAAAATGCTATTTCATGCTAAGATAATGTTAACAAAATGTTAATTCAAGCTAGCAACTTGCTAAAACATGCTAACAACATTTTAAATCATGTTAACAAAGTGTTCAAACCTGGTAATTCATGTTAGCATTTTAGCTAATTAATGCTAACAACATGCTAATTCATGCTAGCAATGTGCTGAAACAAGTGTCAATTAATGCCAGCAACATACAAATTAATGCCAACATTCTAAATTATGTCACTAACATGCAAATTCATGCCAGCAACATGCTAATTCTGGCTAGCAACATGCTAAACCACGCTAGCAAGATTTTAAATCATGTTAACAAAGTGTTCAAATCTGGTAATTCACATTTGCAATTTTAAATCATGTTAACAACATGCTAGATAATGTTAGCAACATGGTAATCCAATGCTAACAAAACGCTAATTAATGTTAGCAATGTTAAAACATGCTAATTCATGCTAAAACAGGCTATCAACATGTTAATTTGTGTTATCTTAAGTCAATGCTAGCAACCAGTTAAAACATGTAAGCAAAACATGCTAACAATGTCTCTTTAGCTTATCAAACTTTCATACAGCTTTGTCAAGCCAACATCAAAGTTTGTCCAAAAACACTTAACTTTTACTAGTTTTAAAAATGTAATTCTATACTGAATGAATGATTGTATGGCTCACCCTCTCCAACTTTTCCACAGAGTGTGATACAGAGAAATTACAAAAAGAAAGCAATGTAGGTAAGTAAACTAAAGAAGGCTTGATTCTTGAGCTACACACACCTAAAGTTTGTATTTATTAGAAATGTTTTCTCCCAGAACTGGAGCAGGAATTCATGCAAAGATGTGTGTGTTTATTTCCCTCCCCAGGTGATGGTGCTGACAGGAACTCATCCAACACACTCCTGATCCTGATGATCATCTGCTGTTCGCTTTCAGTTTTTTTTTAATTAGATGCCATTTCATCAGATCACACACTGACCTCAGACCAGCTCAAGACTGACTACAGAACTCACTACTGGACTTCTCTCAGACTTCTCAGGTGTTCTTCTACTGTAAACTCTTGCACACTAGCACTTTTGGTGCACACACAGGTTTGTTTCGATGAACCGTACCTCAGTCCACTTAAAAATTAAAAACGTGGTCCGCATACGCATAATGTCAACTTCGGTACGATTTCCCGCCCATATTCTGAACACAAACGTCCAAAATTAGATATGTATATATAAATACAGTACCGCTCGAAAGTTTGGAAACATTACTATTTTTAATGTTTTTGAAATAAGTCTCTTCTGCTCATCAAACCTGCATTGATTTGATCAAAAATACAGAAAAAAATGTAATATTATGAAGTATTATTACAACTTAAAATCATGTTTTTTTTTATTTTAAAGGTGCACTATGTAACATTTTTTCAGTAAAACCACTAGGCCAGTGTTATATATTTTGTTCAGTACTTACAATATCCCAAATGTTCCCAACTATTTGTAAATGGTGAGATGCTCTTTTACCGGGACGTGTGTGGGCGTGGCCTATCGATTACATCATATCCGCATTCCCCTCGGTTTGCGGTTTTATTCTGGAAGAAGAAGAGAGACAGAGGTTGCGTCCGAAACCTGGAAAATGCTGCCTTCGGAGGACACATTTCAAGGCAGGAAGGCACCAAGGCCCGTCCGAATCTAATGTTAGCTTCACTTCCTGTCTCCTGAGATCTGATCGAGTTCTGAAGGCAGCATATTAGTATCCTTCGCTGCCTTTGATATCCCACAATCCTGTGCGTTCCATTCTGTGGCAGTTGAGCTGGAAAAAAAGATGCCGTCCGAAAGTTGCGTTTGCTGGTCAGTTTGTGTGTAAATGTACGTTTTTTACCAACATTTTCTACTTTTTCTACTACTCAATATTTGTTTTGTTCTCACTAAAGCTTTCTCTATTTTGCTGTAGATCATTAAACGCATACACTGTAGGGCTGTGCGATTTTGAAGAAAAATGCGATATGCGATATCCTTGTTAAATAATGCGATATTGATACTGCGTTAAGTGTGTAAAATCTATTTAAATTATATTTTTAAAAATGTATTTAAAAACTGACATTTATGTGTTTTACATTCTTTCTGGGAAAAGAAAGAATTGACAGTTCGGATGTGTAACAAAACAAGAAAAAAATAATGGTTTGTGCGCACATTTAATTGTGTGTGTCAGACAGCGCGAGACTGCAAGGAGTTGTTTTTTGCAAGTTATTGCGTTTAATAACTCTTTTTAACGTCAAGCAAGCCACATAAGTAACAGTCGTGTGCCCAGTCTATTCTCTGCTATTTGAGTTGACCTAAAACAAACAAATTTCACAATATTGAAGTAGCCTATTAAAATCATTCAGATATTGCGTGTCCTTGCGATATGCATATTGCGATATTTCGATAATTTCGATATATTGTGCAGCCCTATTACACTGCCTAAGAAGTCTGTCTGAAACGCAGTCATTATGGTCAAAACCATTCACACACTTAATGCTAACTGGCAAGCAGCATTAGCAGCTCATCTTCTTCTTTGTCTACTTACTACTTCTTCGTCGTATCAACGTGTGCTCGGCAAGAGCGTTTTGTGCTTGAGCGCCACCAAGTGGTGTTTTACTGTCACTTCAGCAGCTCCAGGCACGTGAACAAAAGCGCCGATCTCTATGGTCGGACAGTTTTTAAACGTTTTTAAAACGCAAGGCGTTTTTTTTAAATGACGCTTTTACACCTGGCGTTTTGCGCGTCGGTGTGCACACTCACATTGGCGCCCTTTTTTTAGTCACGAGCTGTTAAACGTTGACGATAAACACGCTCGAAAATCGTCCTGGTGTGAATAAGCACATCCATGAACATGATTTCTATCCCGAGTCCTATCCCGATTCTTTACCACCTGCTGTGAGGTGAAGACCACATGTCCCAGGATTCTGTGCTCAAACGTGCCGTCATCAAACTACGCCTTTGTTTTGAACAGGCGACCTCTAGTGGACGGAAAACTTACACAGTGCAGCTTTAATATACTATAAAATATTATTTATCTCTATGATGCAAGGCTCACCAGCCGTTATGCTTATTTATTATTAATGTTGGAAACAGTTGTGCTGCTTAATATTTTTTTTTAATATGTGATACTTTTTTCAGGATAGAAAGTTAAAAAAATTATTTATTTATAATAGAAATATTTGGTAACAATATACACTACTGTTCAATAGTGTGGGGTCAGTTCTTTTTTTTAAAAGAAATGTATTCAGCAATTAATAAAAAGGCGATAGTAAAGACTACTTTTAACCTTTATTTTAAATTGTAATAATATTTTTTCTGTACTTCTGATCAAATCAATGCAGGCTTGATGAGCACAAGATACGTCTTTCAAAAACATTAAAAATAGTAAAGTTTCCAAACTGTATATATATATATATATATATATATATATATATATATATATATATATATATATATATATATATATATATATATATATATATATATTGTCAAATTGATAGGGTTAGGGTTATCGCATCTAACATAAAAGTTTGTGTTTATATAATATGTGTGTGTTGAGCAGCTTTAAATGAATAATTTTATAATTGAATGTGATTTTTGGCAGCTCATTGACGGCAGCTGTAGATGTAAGTGCCATTCTGTGTTGATGCTTAGAAACAAAACAAGGGTTCGAAAGCGAGGCAAGCGATGCGATCGGTTTGACCACTTCTCCAGCATTGGGTCTGCCTCTGGGATCATGCAAACATTTCACACTTCTGACCCACAAAATGTGAACACAATCCAGCTGAGCCAGGAGGAGCAATCAAACTCTGTTTCAGACCAAATGTGAAAGCACCTGTTTTTATTCCAAATCTTCTATTTTTATATCTTTTATGTCCTGTGCTCATGTTGCACTAGCACTTTTTGCACTGCTATAGCTTTACTTTTCTGATTTACTGGAGTTGAATGACTCCAGTACATGTGTAGTAACCTCAGTGGCTACCAGGGGCGATTCTAGGATTTCAAAATCTGGAGGGCAATATCAATATCAATATCAATATCAATATCAGGGGGCTCTTTTTGTATATATATATTGATTGTATACTAGGATAGGCATGAACAATGCAGTAGGTTCTATGAAATCAATACCAGAATATTGAATTAATTTCTGATAATTTTAAATAACCAGCTAATATTAATTAATATTCATTAAGAGTGTAGAACATCTTTATATTACTGTAATTGTCTACATTGTCTTGATTGGCAATATGTGGGTAAAATATATTTTTTTCAACACATGTAATGCTTTAAACACTATTATTATTTCAACTCTTTGTTTGTGCAGTAAAATTAACTTTAAAAAGATCTACATTTATTATTTTCATTGATGGAGATGTTTTAGTGGAGGATTTCTGTCACCTGGTGGAAAACAAACACATTTTTAACATAAAAATGACATGAAATGACCACTATAACCAGTAGATGGCAGCAGAGGCAATTTTCACTCCCTTTTATAGTTCTTTTCACGTGTTTTGCTTTTGGATTTATTATACAATGAATATTAGAACAAATTGTTTTAATGTTTTGCACTGAAGTATGAAGTATAGCAAGTCTCATACAATTCATGAAATAAATAAGCCCAGATTTTCTGCTGGATGGGAAATCATCTTGGATTTCTCCCACATTATGTAAACTGCGGGATGAGCCGCATCCTGCCGTCAGTTCAATATGAGTTTTAAAGGGGAATGAGGCAATCACAAATTATCGTACATATTACGGAGCTAATCGCACATTTTTAGGGGGCCTGGGTGGAAATTTAGGGCGGCTAAATCCCTCCTAAAATGGGCCTAGTGATGCAATGTTTTATATTTTACTTTTCTATTTACTTTTCTTCCTTGAACTATGCATCAGGTCATTGTACTGTAATAATACCTGGATCTGTGATGTACACCCTACAGATGTGACAAATGTTAATGTATGTCAGATTTGTATATTTACAGTTGGATTTCAAATTCAGGTTTAATAAAAGATGCCAAATATGAAGGAAGCTTTGAGTAGAGCCTCGATCATTTATCCTATAGATTTGATGTAAGGAATTACTGACTCGACTTTTGGGTGTGCATTACCTTCTACACACATCAGTGAGAGAATGGGCTGCTCTCAGGAGTGTGTGTGTGTGTGTGTGTGTGTGTGTGTGTGTGTGTGTGTGTGTGTGTGTGTGTGTGTGTGTGTGTGTGTGTGTGTGTGTGTGTGTGTGTGTGTGTGTGTGTGTGTGTGTGTGTGTGTGTGTGTGTGTGTGTGTGTGTGTGTGTGTGTGTGTGTGTGTGTGTGTGTGTGTGTGTGTGTGTGTGTGTGTGTGTTCGCTTCTACACACATTAGTGAGAGAATGGGCCGCTCTCAGGAGCTCAGAGAACTCAAGGTGGACACCTGTGCAATAAGTCCATTCGGGATATTTCCTCACTACTAAATATTCCACGCTCAACTGTTAGTGGTGTTATAACAAAGTGGAAGCAACTCAGCCACAAAGAGCGGGGTCAGCACATGCTGAGGGTCACAGAAGTCGCCAACTTTCTGCAGAGTCAAGAGCTCGGAGCAGGAGAACAGGACTTGCCTGACTGCATTGTGCCAAGTGTAAAGTTTGGTGGAGGGGGGATTATGGGGTTAGGCTTGGCCCCTTAGTTCCAGTGAAAGGAACTCTTAATGCGTCACCAAGACATTTTGGACAATTTCATGCAGCCAACTTTGTGGGAACAGTTTGGGGACGGCCCCTTCCTGTCCCAGCATGACTGACCAGTGCACAAAGCGTCTCCATAAAGACATGGATGAGCGAGTTTGGTGTGGAGGAACTTGAGTCCTCGACCCGATAGAACCCCTTTGGGATGAATTAGAGCGGAGACTGAGAGCCCAACATCAGTGTATCTAAATGAACTTTGAGCGTCGTATGCTCAAACAGCAACATTACACACTAGCTAAAGTTAAAAAGTGAGATCATAATCAACCACCCCTTTAGTTTTTCATGATTTGACTACAACACACACATTATGTAACCGCACATCAAAGATTGAAGCAGATGTGACGAAACAATACAGCGGTGAAAGGAAGTGGAAACTCTGTGTGGTTTTAGAGCATTGTTCAGAAACCTGTGCGTTTGATCGACACACAAAATGGAGAAAGGCATTTTCCTCTGTGTTTTATCTTCCTGGATTATGCAAGTAATCAGCAGTGGTAAGAATACTCTTTAAAACTTGCACTTTACTCACCATTTTAACCTATTTCAGTGAACTGGTTTATCATATTTTCCCCACAGATGAAGTGAATCTGCTGAGAGTCCAGCCGAGCGAAAGCGTCAGTCTGAGGTGCAACATGACGGACAGATATGAAATCGCCTGGTTTCACCAGCATCATCAACAACTAACACAACTAATATCTGCAAAAACCAGCAGCACGGCCGGACGAAAACTGCTCGTCACGTACAATCACAGCCCGAGTCGTCTGGAGGTTAATGCAGATGTGGGGATCAACACAGTCAATTTACTTATCTCTGGAGTATCAGAGTCAGATTCGGGCCTTTATTTCTGTGGAACCAAGTCTGTGTCTTCAGGGCTGGACTTTGAGAATCCCATCAGACTGGAGATTCAGGGTTAGTACGGGCGACTTATAATGCTAGTGATCTGACCTCTTTCACTCAGTGTGTGTGATAAAGTGCTCATATATTTTAATTATTTCCAGATAAGCTTGCAAACAGAGATAATTCTGTCACAGAACCGCCAGAAGATGTTGAGGTCACTGGTAAGAGCAGATGTTATTTGTGATTCTCACAGCTCTGATTTGCAAAGCATACATTTGAGTGTCTCTCGTCCTGCAAAATGCTGTCTGTCTGTCTGTCTGTGTGTCTGTGTGTAGACGAGGTGACCGTGATGGAGCGTGTGCTGATGTTCGGTGGTGTTGGTCTGGCTGTGTTTGTGTTTTTTCTGGCTACAGTCATCGCAGGAGGAATCATTCACCATCACGGCTGGCAGAAAGGATGGAAAGAAGCCAAACGCTCATCTCTGATGAGACACAAATCAGCCAAATGATGCATTTATGTGCTTTATTTTAGTGTCTAACTCATATATCCCTACCAGTTAAATCAGCATCACTGTAGGAAAACACACATTAAATCAGAGAACTGTGTGTCAGATTCTTTTCCTGTTGTTTAGGTGTACTTTCACTTCAGAGAAACATGCATTAATATCATTATACCAGCAGGACTGGTGTTAAAAATGCACATTGTGTCTGGCTATACCTTTAGACTTTGTATATTTATGTAAAGGAGCATTAATATGTACATATAAGCTGTTTTCAAGAGTAAATAAAAATGTTAATCTCTTCTGTGGCACATAAAGCTTCTTAACTGATGTCTGATCTGATCATATACACAGCTGAAATAATGTTTTTATGTGCATGATCATAACCCAATGCTCAACCTCTTCAAACGTGTCAATGTCAGATCCTCACACTTTCAGAGAAAGAAAGGTTTCACTGTCGTGCAATGCAGAATAATGATTTCCTGACTGACTGTGTTATGATGACTCAACTAAACCACAAAATAGGCTATGCAAACTGACTAATGACAGTAAAAGGATGTGACTAATTGTCGTTAAATCATATTTGGCCGAGGAATTCTCACAAAGATGAAGCCTGACAACGCCATTTGCCCAGAAAAGATGGAATTGCTCGCGCTGATTGGCCGCCGTGAGCCAGTCGCACAAGCCGGAGTCGGGAGAGAGTCTTAATCGCAGGGTCGCGGGTTCGAGCCCCGCTCTGGGCAGTAAGTTTTTAATCGTGTTTTCTGCCTTTTCTGTTCAGAAAAAAAGGTTTCCCATAATGTCGTGCAATGCTAGTAAAACCACAAAAGACGAAGTTATAACAAACTGACCATCGCGGACACTAAAAGGACGATAAATCAAACCATACTAATAATATGCCATGTATACTATGCTATAGATACTGTATACACAGTACACACAAGCTAATAGAAAGAAATCATTAGTAAAACGTAAAATCTTGTTTTAAATAAATAGGGGAATATAATGAAAAGGCTTCTTTAAGAAAAGTGTGTGTGTGTTTACAGCTCAATTGTGACATATTTAGAGATGTTTATTATGTACAGCATTTGCAGAGAATTAAATTGAAACATTTGTTCTTATAGGACAAAATAAAATAAAAATCACACACAATTGCGCCACCCGGTGGTCAACCGCGTCACTGCAGGGCCCCGCCCCGCCCGGAAGTTTCGTGCTGTCCGTTGGAAATATAAATATTATCAATCATGGCGTCGGTGACTTTTCGCGACTGTTTTCTCTGTGTTTCAGCTTTAATCACCTTCGTGTTTGTGTTTGTGACCGGTGCAGACTTTGTTCGCTTCGTGTCGTTTCGTGCCATCTATCATAACCTGAGCGGGGCCGCGCCTCCGTGTCGAGGTAAGGGAGCGCGCTTTCAAAGTTTACAAAAAAAGAGCTACACACAAATGTTATTGTTTCTGAACACATGTGCACATAAATATGTCAATGCAAATACTTTTTGTTACGAATAGACGTAAATTCGCTTTGTAATGTTCATTACGTTTTAGTGCTGTTCCAAGTTTTTACTTTCTCGGTAGCTTGAGCTGAATAATGTAAAAAAAAAAGATGTGTATATTTAATTTACTGGTAGACTAAAAGTACAGTTAAACAATCTGTGAGCATTTCCAAAGAATTAAGTTTGATATTTGAATGAAAACAAATGAAAGGATACGCACGCATGTACGTCATGTCGTCATAAAGGAATGCGTGCGTCAGTTGCGTACAGCCCGGCTAGCTCAGTCGGTAGAGCATGAGACTCTTAATCTCAGGGTCGTGGGTTCGAGCCCCACGTTGGGCGGAATACATTTTTAGTTCTCTGTCTGTTTTTTCTCTCAGACTCTGTGCCCTGGTCTGTGGCTCTGCGGGACGGGGTGGTTCTGAAGGCTGTCGCTGTGGATGTTTTCCTTCTGGTCCTCTTCAGTCTCCAGCACAGTCTATTGGCCTGGGCTCCAGTGAAGAGAGTCTGTCAGAATGTGTTTGGGGTTTTAAGCAGAGCCGTGTACTGCTTCACCACCGCCGCAGCGCTACAGGTACCTCTGGTTATGATAATGCACTAAAACATTGCTTTTCTTAAAAATACTATGCAACAATAAACATTTCATATATTAGTATGCTACACATTACCACATTATGTTGCATATTTAATTCCATATCGTATACAGATATAATATCAAATAAATGAGGTTATTTTTAGCTTTTTTGTTAATCTTTTGGATCCCATAAACACTCAAATATGATAATCATAGACGGACACCCATTCTACAATTAAAAAACAACTATATATATTTATAAATATAAAGACCCCATTAATATTGTGTAAAATGAATACTATACATATGTGTTAATTATTATTAGGTAAATTTAGTTTCTATTACATTGCATCTTTTATGTTTTTTACTCACTATAATACTATACAGTTACATGTGTAATAATTAAAGCTGCTAGCAGCGATGAAAGGGCCCTCGCACATGCACCGCCACCCGGTGGCCTCAGGAAAACAGTGAATAGTGGGCGACATGCAGTTAAGCGGGTCAATATAGGAGAAATATGGCTAACTCACTTCAATGTGCCACACTTCCTTCTGCCTGCAGGTCGCGCTTCGACTATAACTGAATATTGCCATGTAGAGTCTTCAGTAGGGTTGGGAATCGTGAGAAATTTTCCGGTTCCGGTTCTGGTTCCGGTTCCGCCTAACGATTCCGGTTCCGATTCCGGTTCCATTAAAATTATTAAACAAATAGTGGTAAAGGAAAAAGGCACAAAACACAACTCAAACAATCCATTTTGTGTTTATTACTTGCTCTAAAATTAATTTACAGGTTGGCAATGTCAAAAAAGTCCTGTACTGTACATATATTACAGTATTAATTAAGCCATTCTTGCAACACATTTTTTTTCAAATGAACACCTCTGAAATTGTCTTATTACATTTTATCTCTCTGTCTCTGAATAAAACCAAGTTATAAATTATATTTATTAGTTATATTTATTAATTAGTTGTATATTAATTTAATAGTAATTCAGTTATTCAGTGAACTTGTAAATAATAAATTGCAATTCAGCATTACAAAAGGTAATTGTGCCTAAACCCTTACCTAAACAATGGTGACTCAACGGTTGACAAATATAAATATATATATATATATAGGTCTTTCACTATAAATCTGGTAAGCCCTGTGGCAATCTGTGCTGTAGCAAATGTTTTGTCAAATTGCTAGTGCAGCCTCCTTTGCATGTTATTAACTTTTCACATGTGTTACATTTTGCTTCATTATCATTAATTCTTTGGAAATTAATCCATTAATCCATACTTGGGACTTTCTCTTCGCCATGCTGGTGGTCAACGAGAAAATATCTGACGCAAAACCATAAATGTGTAGCGCGAGGGCTTTCAGGCTGAACTGCGTTGCACTCCTGGAAGCGGCAGGCAACGTAATTAATATTCATGATGAGGTGAGCCAGGGTTGCCAGGTTTTCACAACAAATCCCGCACAATCGATTCAACCCGCGGACATGAAACACAGCCCGCGGCAACAGTGTTTAAGATTCCGCGGGAAAACCACGGACTTGGCAACACTGGCTGTCACTCGCTATTAAAGGATACGCTTCCAGCGCTTCGCACACACATTGCACCAGAACCGTTTTCGGAACCGAAACTTAGGACTTTCGCGCGGTTCTGGTATTTTTCAAAAATCAGTTTCGGTTCTGCATAAGAACCGGTTCTCGGTTCCCAACCCTAGTCTTCAGGTCAGGACTATTATCAAACATGTGAAGTTTGGGGCATATTGGTCATTGTATGCCTGAGTTACAACAACTTCCTGTTTCGTGGCGTAAATATCATACATTAGCACTTAGTCAAGTGTTGCATGATGTGCATTACAGTGTAAAGCATGCAATTGGCTGCTTCCAGCAGGTGGCGCTTTGACTATAACTGAATATTGCCATGTAGATGTGTCTTGACATTGTGTGTCAGTATGGCCTTTAGATTAGACTGACCAAAAATGTTGATCTGATTAAATCTCTATGCGGAGTTGATTAAAGTACAACGTCTGGAAATGGGAAAATTTGCAACACTTTAGCAAAGAAAGATATCTGACTTCCTGTTGGTTTTCAGATTTTGCACGTAGAGACTTTTTTGTAGGTATTGGGCTGTTAAATGTGTATACTG
>NC_137104.1:54660175-54720175 GCF_949357685.1 Gobio gobio | reverse complement strand
ACACACACGCACAAACAAACTCTCTCTCTCTCTCTCTCTCTCACTCTCTCACACACACACACACACACACACACACACACACACTTCAGACCCACTCACTCACTTACACACACACTCACTCAAACACACACGCACAAACAAACTCTTTCACTCACTCTCGCTCTCTCTCACACACACACAGACACACTCACACAATCACACACACTCACATGCACTCTCTCTCACACACACACTTCATTCTTTTGGTCAGTAGTATAATGTTTTGTTTACTGCTTGTTTTCATATAATGCATGTTTTAGCATCAGCGGGTGTTGGGGTACACCGCTGCCCTCTGACCTCTGGTGTTTCACCACTAAGTGTCATAACTACTGGAAACATGCGTCCTGTTGTGCTTTAACGTCTAACGCTTGAAGTGTGTTTACACAGTGACCTCAGGGTTAGCTGCAGAATGTATTTTTACATGAAATTATTTTTGTATAAAGACGTGAAAATAACTGCACTGTCATTAGAGCTGAAAACAACCGCCATTGTGTTTATTTAATAAGCTTTTTTGTGTATCATGAGTTTACCGCACCACATCTGCCTCTGTTAGAATCAGATCATTCAGAATAAAGAAAATGTTGCAGAAAATTGTGTTTTGGTCTCATTTTTCATGAATCAGGTTGGAAATATGTTAATTTAGCACCAATTTTATAGAAAGAAGTGTATTTTTAGGTGCTATAACTGGTCGCCATAAATATAAAAACGCTAATAGTTCAGGTTTCTTTGGCATGGAACAATAGCAGAACTCGTCCCATAAACAACCATGCATTGAAAGTTCACATTTCTTACTTAAAGGCACAATATGTAATTTTTTAATAACGGATTATTCAAAACAAAGCTTTTATTCTGCCGCAGACGAGCGCTGCCGCCTCATAATCATCATAAATTAGCTATCATTCGAAAGCTTACAAACTTAAAATTCATCCCGTCTTGAAATTGGTCGTTGCGTTACCATGGAAACTGTGCTCTTAATTCTTTTAGCAGGCTCCTCCCCAAGTGGGCGGAGTCAGGTTTCATATTACATACAAAGTAGTTAAAATAAATTGAGAAAACACACATTGCAGGAAAGTTTCGCGCGGCTCGAAGGACGCGAATCCACCTCATTCGCGCATCCAGTTCGCGCGAATTGAGCGTCTTGCGCGATACGCGCGTTACACGCGTTACACATGCGAGTGGGGCTTTTGTGAATTCACGCGTTTGAAGCGAATTCGCGTCTGACGCCCGAGTTCAAAAATTTGAACTTTGGCGTCAATTCGCGCCACGTTAACCAATCAGGAGCCTGCTTGCTGCTGTAACGTGGTAAAGTGACGTGATGAGAAACCCTGCATAAATTAAAAATAGTACTATTGTGTCACAAAATGTAGTTTTAAGACTTTTTCAGGTGATAATGTGGTTGTTTAAAGCTCAAATCTGTGGTTTATTTATAAAGAGAGCGCATATTTAAAAAAAATGATCTTGTGTTTTTGGAGTTGTGAGATCCAGGCGATCAGCGGGCGCTCAGCGCTCATTAACCCCAGCGAGAGCAGCCTTTCCTCGGCCAGTCCTTCTGGCGTCTGCCGCTGGCTCTGATGTCCTGTAGTGGTTCGTCTTGTGTAGATCTAACGGCCGATCTTTGCTCTCATGAATCTATAATTTGTTGTCTGCCAAATCGTTTTGACTGAGGGCAAAGAGAAGTTTCATAACTTTATTTTTTAAGGATATTTAAATATACTTGTAGTAAAGATAATGGTTGACTGGACCACATTTGTGTGGCTATTATGTTTAATATATATGTTTAATGAAAATGAAAAGAGGCAGAGTGGTGTTTTATGACATATTTCTCCTGGAGTGCCTTGAACGCGCGTCAATTTCGCTTCCAGCGCTCGATTTTTACGCGCGTCCAATTCACCGCAGATGCGCGAATGCATTCAAACTGTGCGCGCATGAAACTAGACGCGGTAGACGCGATTTTGACGCTCTATTCGCGTTTGGTGTGAACGCAGCATGAGTGTCAGGGTTTCATATTTGGTGACTGTTTTGTCAAATTTGGTTTCTAGTTTGTTTTACAGGTGAACGCATTAAAAAAATTAAATGTGAGTTACACCCGGTGGACATTTTTAGTACAGCGCCGAAACAAAATCTCAATTTTTGTGATATCAACTTACAAATATGGAACACAACTTGGTTAGGCATATATTTTAAAGGTACAAATTATTTAGTAAAATATATATTTTATATAAAATAAAAATATACACATTGTCAAATGTACATTTGATTTACAGTAAATATTATATCATAATATACAGTAATACAATTTATTTTATGAAGTGCTTCAGCAATAGTCTTTAAAACAAGAATTTGGATTTTCATTTAAGGGGTGAAAATGTGTATGTTAAGTGCTGTCTTTACTAGTTAATACTAAAGGCACAATATGTAATTGTTCGTCTCTTATTCAGAACAAAGGCGTGTCTTGACTCTTGAGTGGGCGGAGCTTTTATTCTGCCGCGAGCCCTTCCGCTTCTTCCGCTCATGCATGTGTGTGTAACACAGCTCTGTTTGATCATATCACACACATGTGAGTGTGTTAAAGTGATGTTCTGATGCTACTCTGTGCGTTGGCTCGGCGCTACTATGAGACACTTGTTCACACTACAGTGAGCGAGATCATATTAGGCGGTAAAACAACAACAACACCAGATTTAAACAATAAGACTTTGTTGAGCTGGAGAACAATGATGAGTTTCTGTCCATCAATGATCCAAACAGTGTCTAATAAAACACATCAGATATTAAAGCGGCTTTGGTGTTTCCATGGTTTCTACAAAATGGCGGGCGGGTATGATGTCATTGAAAGACAACACATGATCCGTGTCCTGGTTAAAATCGCTTATTTCTCTGCATTTAAACATTCTTGGAAACATTTGGGATAATGTACATAAGTCAACATTATATATAACATTGTTATAGTGGGTTTTGGATATTTAAATAAAAAAATCTTACATATTGTGCCTTTAATAGGGTTATTAACACAGAGACTGGTCTCACTTTATAGCCTTTAGTTTTACATAAAGACTGAAAACGTGTGTAGACAGTACTTTTATTCACATTAATGTGATGTTATGAAGAATGTGATTATTATGTAATATATAACGAGGAGTTTAGCTGTGATCTGAAGCGCCTCAGTGACTCTCCCGTTAACGGCTCGCGAGGGACGCAGATGAGGAGATGGAGGGCGGCAGACGGCTTTCCTACTTAAACGTCTTTTCTCAGGCATTATGGTGTGTGTGTGTGCCTGTGATTCTCCTGCTGGAGTTTAATGTAATTATGGGATTACAGTCCAGCGCCTCTAAAGCCGGTAATATTTACTACACTGCCGCTCGGATTCACGGGACCGAGATACAGCTCACGGAATCAGAGATATGAACTGACTGGAGGTTTGCAGATTGTTGTTGTGTTAGAAAGGTCAAAGCTTCCCTTTTGCAGGGAGTGGATGAATTATCAGGACTTTTGATGCAGCTCTTTGGAGTTACACACATGGAAAGATGATATTGGACATGAGGAAAACTTTATTCTGGTGAATCAGGAATTCAGTCATTCCTCAAAATAAGGTAATCATAATTTAAAACAGTATGTAGCTATTGGTTATTGTGTTTTAAATAGGCTAGATAGATAACTGTTATAGATGTCAGTTCATATGGAGCATGAGCAGAATCATTTTTGCAAATCGTTCAGCCTACAAATCACCATTTGAGTAATTGACATGAAAAACAAAAGACAGCTGTGTAATATTAATGTGTCTATGCATTATTAAATGTGACCCCGGAGCACAAAACCAGTCATAAGGGTCTGGAAGCTGAATAAATAAGCTTTGTTAGGATATGACAATACCTACAACTATTTGAAAATCTGGAATCTGAGGGTGCAAAAAAAAAAAAAAAATCTAAATTTTGAGAAAATCTCCTTTAAAGTTGATCAAATGAAGTCTTTAGCAATGCATATTACTACTAATAATACACACACACACACACACACACACACACACACATATATATATATGGGTGTTTCTGCAACTACGGGCACTTTTGACTATCCCATATTAAAAAAAAATCAACCTCTATGAATTTAAAATTTAACCATCACAGTCTGTAATACATATAAAAATGTACACAAAATTGAATGTAGTCGTTAAGATTTTAATCTGGTTTTAATAATATGTT
This sequence comes from Gobio gobio, assembly GCF_949357685.1. NCBI lineage: Eukaryota > Metazoa > Chordata > Actinopteri > Cypriniformes > Gobionidae > Gobio > Gobio gobio. The sequence goes on along the minus strand of NC_137104.1, from coordinate 54,715,937 downwards.
TATTTTTTTTATGTTTTTCGGGTCGTCTTCTTAAAAAGTGTCCTTATTTGTGTCTATATTTTTTTCTTTATTAATTTCTATAAAAATGTAAAATATTTAAATAGCTTTTTCAAATTTGATGCAGTTTTGTAAATACTGATATTAAATAAATAATTTACAAAATAGGGAATTTCATGTTTTTTTCTATGACATGTAAACATTTTACAGTAACCTTATATGTCAATTGTTTCCATACACACACAATATAACATATTAAACTTTTTTATGACAGACGGTGCAATTTCAATGTTTAAATCATCTCATCTTAAGTGTTGAAATGTTTTTTTTTTGCAAATGAAAATGTAAAAAAAAAAATTTGAAATAGAGCAGTGCTGTGGTAATTACATCTTGTGATGGTAAGGACACAATGTTAAAGTGCCACAAAATCAAAAACAGGCTACTGTAGAGAACGTAAAAAGTAAAAAAAAATACTTCAGTAGTAATAATATACTGAATATTTGTCATTTAATATACAGTAAAGCTTGAATTTGTCTTTACCGCAACACCTAAATGTGTTGCGGGAAAGACATGTTTCGGTAATGACATTTCTGCTAATACTTTAGCTAATTGGCAGCTAGCAAGGCCTACTATATAAGTTTTGACTCTTAGCATCTTATTATACATTACCGTAATTCAACAGTAATTTATTTTTAAAATGTAGTTCAAAATACACAATTATTATGCTGAATGATAAGGATGCACAGTAAAATTTTGAGCAGAAAAGATGATGTTTACCTTATTTTTTTGGTATCTTGTGAGTGAGGTAGTGTGGTGGCCCAGTCTGTCAGCAATGTGCTCAAGTGATCATTTCTGTTTGCATAGAAACTAGACTTGTTTGTGTTTGATAAAATTTCATAATAAAAGCTTTTTTTCATTGTTGCGGTAAGGACTCAAAAGTGTGGGACAGGCACATTTAGTTAAAAAAATTATTAAAATGCTCAGTAAATAATACAAAGAATTTTAAGTTGCTGTAAATTAATCTGTATATTAAACAATTCCATTTGAAATAATGTCAAATTGTAATTAAATTTGCTTATTTTATGTATCTCTACATTGAGACCACAGGTGTGGGACATTAACAAAAATAGTGTTTTGAGCTATAAATGCTTCATATTATATTAAATCACATTAATCAGTAATTATATTTTTGGTCAAGGTGCGTAATGGCACTGTGAATATATTTACAACAAATTTTAACTTAAATCTGAAATGTCACTGCTAAGTGCCCGTAGTTGCAGAAACACGCATATATATATATATATATATATATATATATATATTATATATTATATTTACGGTAGGAAATTTACTAAATATCTTAATGGAACAGGATCTTAATATCCTAATGATTTTTGGCATAAAAGAAAAAATTATAATTTTGACCTGTACAATGTGTTGTTGGCTATTGCCACAGATATACCCGTGAGACTCATGACTGGTTTTGAGCTCCAGGGTTATAAATTATATTTGTTCAGGTTACTAAATATGCAAATTTTACTGAATATAAATTTGTTCTTTTAGGGCCCTTTTACACCTACCTTGTTTGGTCTGGATTTTCAGACTTTTCAATTTGGTCCGAATAAAAATGACAGGTGTGAAATTTGGTCCGACGAAAAGAGGTAGTCTCAGTCCGGATCAAACTGAGCAAAGGTTCGGTTTGTTTCTAGTGTAAAAGCATTTTCTGTATGGTTTGGACTTTCAGAGCATTTACAGGAAGTTCCTGTTTATGTTCAAATATTATAATGTTATTTTTAAATTTAATCTCGGCTATATTGATTATGAAAAATGAAAAGATGCGCAATATGTCAGAAGACAGAAGGTCAGATTTTGACCACTTCATTAAGTTTTGTTTTGTAGAAAGCCTTTCATTAAAGTGAATTTCGTTTTGTATAAATCTTCTCTTAATTTGAATCAATGTTTCATCAGCCAATCGCACGAATTTAATAAATAAGAAGCAAATAGGCAATAGCAGACAATAATCGTGACATGGAGGCGCGGGAGCGATCACGATTGCTCTTGAACATGTCTCATAAATAAACCCAAACTCAGCCTCACAGACATTAGAAATATGTGTATAGAAAGCTTGAAATGTTCACTTTTAAACAAAACTAAAAGAAATAGTCAAGCAATGCGCATTGTTCACTAGTGGCAACGATATGCATCTGTTCATTCATTATTGTCAAAGACGCTGACGTCAGACGCACGTCCGTTTACAAACCAATCAATGTCAAGATGCCGCAGATGATGACGACAGGACTCAAGTGTGTCATGTAAAGTTCTTTAATGCGCTCGCATACTTGCAATGTGAAACCAAAACTAACCAAATGTATAAAATGTATCAAAACATGAACTTTGGTTCGGACCTTGGTGCAGACTTTCAGGTGTGAAAACCCCCTTAAAAATGTATTTGCCATCACAGGACTATGTCGGTCAAGATACGTTCCAAATTGTAGTTTAAGATCCTCTAAGTGCTAATCTTCTGGCACATACAGTAAATCATAAATCATATTTTAGCCACTATGCTTCAAAAATTTGGAATTGTCTACCAAAAGAGAGTATTCCTATTTTTAAAAGGCGGGTTAAGGCATAACAATATGGTGTGAAGTTGTCTGCCAGTCTGTTTTATGTTTTTATTTTAGCTATAGTTTTTATTTATATTATTTTATATTGATATTGAGGTGAAACTGTATTGCCAATTTCATTTTACATTGTGAACTTTTGATAATTTTCGAATATTTTAATATTGACATTGTTGGTATTTGTATTGTATTCCCATTATTTGTTTTTATGCTTGTGAACACTTTGAGTTGCGTTCGATGTATAAAACGTATATACAAATGCATGTTTATTATAAAGTTAATTGCAAAAAATGATGGTGAAAATCATTTCAGCACCTAAAATATGCATCTCTTCTGAACAACTCAGATTAATATTTTATATAAAAAAACGTTATGCAGAATAAAAATGCATAAATGCTAATATTTTTGTACCCCTAAAAGACTTAAAATTAAAGGGGTAGTTCACCCAAAAATAAAAATTGTCATAATTTACTCACCCTCAAGTTGTTTCTTTCTTCTGCTGAACACAAAAGAAGAAATTCCCCTCCATTGACTTCCATAGTATGGATAAAAAATACAATGGTTACTGACATTCTTCAAAATATCTTATTTTGTGTTCAGCCGAAGAAAGAAACTCACACAGGTTTGGGAGACAGAATTTGGACTATAACTTTAATAGGCTACTGATAATATATTAGGGTTCAAGCGCATGATCTATCCATTTTAGACAAACCTATGAGTGTTTATTTTTTTTGACAGGATTCCTGGATGTCCCTGTGTTTCTCTGATCAGTAAACGTGCACCGTTTCATCGAGCTCCGCGTGGTTATGTCTCTATCAGCTCTACCGGAATGGAAGCAGCTGCTACTGGAGCGAAAGAGAAGAGAGGAGGAGGAGAGAGAGAGACGAGAGAGGGAGGAAGAGGAGCGGCTGGCCAGCATGCCGGCCTGGAAGCGAGGGATCATCCAGAGAAGGAGGGCGAAGCAGGATGAGGAACGGGAGAGGGGGAGAGAGAGAGACGGAGATGCCCTGGGCATCACGGAGGACGTCGTCACAGAGACGGAGAGTAAACTCCTGACGGATCAGACTGGGAACAAAGTGCAAAAACAGATATCCAAAGAAACCATCCAACAGAGCCCCTTCATCCGTTCCGAGAACAGCTTTAGGAGAGATAACAGAGGGAAGGAGGTGATTAGAGATGGAGAGAATGATTATAAAAAGAATACAGGGAGAGAAAGGAATAGGGAAACGGAGATTAGAGAGATGTGGGTAGAGAAGATGGGAAAGAAAAGTGAGGGACGACACCGAAGCAGAGAGTCGGACAGTAGCAAATCCCCATTTCCTCCGTTCATAGGTCTTCGCACGATCCAGGCAAACAACATAATCATCATTGAGAAAGACAAAAATGGCGAGGAAAAACTGGATAGGCGGAATAAGGAGGTCGAGGAGGAAGACAAGAGGGTGAGGATGGATTTGAGAGAGTTTCTGGCTTGCGGAGGAAGCGTGACGGAGATTAGGGCGTCGGAAGTATTGATCATCAAGCCGCCCGTGACGGATGGGAAAAGACAAACAGAGATCGCTGGGATGCCAGAGAGAGGGAGCGGTGAACGACTAGAGAGAGAAGGGATATGGACTTCCATGCGTCTGACGTCGAGGAAGGTCATGCAAAGAGCCGAGAGAGTCCTGAACCACAGGGACAGGGGAACTCCAGAACGTAGTGGTCGGGTTAGTCAGCTTCTTAGTAAGTTTGGCGAACACCCCAAGCCTCCGATGCGCTCCAAGAGCTCAGACTGCTTCAACTGTCCGGGAAAGAATCGAGCCAGATACAGCACAGGAGATCTGTTTGTGCAGGAGGATCAGAGCGAAGAGGAGACGGACACGAGTGCGAATTTCAAGGGAGTTCCCAAACGCTCCTTTAGCTTCTCTGAGCGTGTGGTTTGTCAACAGGAGAACTGTGAGGAAAAGACAGACTTTAGGGGGATGGAGAGGACGTACTCTGACAGGGTCAAGTCACGGATAACGAGAGACCCATCTGAGAGTCAATCGAGGGTCACCAGGCGATGGGGTCGACCCAAACATGATGAGGTGATGCATGAAAAGAGACAAAAAGAAAGAAGAGTACACAATAAGAATGACTTTGTTTGTGGAGAGGCAGAGGAACGGACTTCAAGTGTAGACGGAGGAGATGGATTCACTCTGGCCTCCAACAAAAACCAAGAGGGGATCGCATTTGCACGACGAATTCCTGTCAAACAAGATGGGAGCAGCTCAGAAATGGAGATCAAGAAAGTGGGAGAGGAGAATGAGAGAGAAGTTAAGACACATACAGAGACGAGGCGAGAAGAGAAAGAGGTGATGGTAAGACAGACACCTGAGGAAGTCAAAATGGAGGCAAAAAAAGAATCCGAAAGGAGACGGACTCAAGATGGTGAATATGTCCCATCCTCAGAGGACAGTACTATTGATTTCTCTGCAGAGATTCGGTGCCAATGTGTCAACACTCCCTCTGTAGACGCCAGTTTCCCGTCTACGGCCAACGCCGGAGAAAGGGAAGAAAAAGTCCAATCAGACAGAGAACTTAAGAAGGCAGGGCATGTGTTTTCACATGGGGACACAGACAAGATCTCTGGTGAAATGGGTAAGCAGGACCCAAAAGAGTACCAGAACTTTCCCAAACGAGCCACCGAGGATATACATTGTACCTCACAACTCCCTCGGCAAACTGCTACCCTGGGACAGAGCAAACTCTATACCCAAGAGGGGGTCACCATCCCCAGGACGGTGTTTTATGGAGTCAATATATCAGCAAAAAGGAGAGCGAGTCTCCCTGCTGAGGATGGACAAGTGGAGAGAAGAGGTAGCTGGAAGGCTGGGCGACCTCTGACCCGAGTTGAGTCTCTGAAAGAGAGAATTCGCCAACAAGAGAAGGAAAGACGGAAAAGCAAGGATGATGACAAACAAGAGGGCAACAAAGAAGCAGAAGGAACTGTGAGAGAACAGGAAGAAACCACAACACAGTCTGTCAGGCCGTTTGACGTCACACAGGACGTTAGCGTGGCAAAGTCAAGCCCTCAACTTCCTGTTCCTGCTTCTCTGTCGCTCTCGCAGTCAGCCTCGACAGAAAGAGAAGTAGGGGAGATCGTATCTGAATGCCCCAGGAAAGCAGAGAGAGAGACAGAACGCCATGTAGAGGAGAACGCTTGGAGAACACAGGGCACTGACGGAGGACAGGGCAAAAAAGAGAGAGAGGACGAGCTGTTGGAGGAAGACTATCTTCCTCCCTCTCTCTCTCCCTCCCCAACGCTTTCAGACTCTCTAGACGCCATGAGCCGTATATATAACCTCAAGACGGCGGGCTCCAGGACTGCAGTGTGTATCAGTGAAAGGACAGCGGATTTACCCCAACATAGCGGACCTCAGGGCAAATACAACCCCATCAGACAGGCATCATCACCGGACGTCCTGCCAGAAACAGCAAAACTGTGGAATCATGGGAGGGACGGTGAGAAAATGGAGTCGATAGGTGTTCAGATGGTACAGCGTCGCGTGGAACGGCTTCAGCTGAGGGAACAGGAAGCAGTATGTGGTTCCCAAAACGACAGAAAGCCACTGGAAGAACCCGAGGTTAGGGCAGCCAAGAAACCAGACATATTAAGAGAAACGCAGAAAGCACCTGCAAGTCCCAGATTTCCACAAGCCCAACAGAAAGGACCTCAACAGGTCAGGTCATTCACAATCAACACCCGGAACACCGAATCGACAGAAAAGTCAACGAAACCTCCAGAACATATCTCTCCATCGCCCTCCTCTCCCTGCACCGCATCGCCCTCTTCAACTCCATCTCCGCCTCTCTTTTCCATTAGGAGCGCCTCTGGTGGACCAGGAAAGAGAGGAACTACCATCACAATCACCCCTAGAAGACCGGCTGCGGCCGCCTCGTCTAATAGCGTCCCGACAGCGACCCCAGCAACTCCCAAATCCGCCCCACCGGCCAATAAACCCCCGCCGGCCCCCAGCAGGGAGACGGGGAAGAAGAGGTATCCGACAGCCGAAGAGATCGAGGTGATCGGAGGGTACCAGAACCTCGAGCGCTCATGCTTAGTGAAGAGCAGAGCGACACCGAAAGCGGTGAGTGGGTTTCTGTGTTTTTGACATTTACAATGAGTTGCTGTGCCGATAAGAGCAATAAACCGAGCATGCATGACTCTAAAGTATGGGATATGCTTACATCGCTTTGGCACATTTTTCAAAACAGTCCCTCACAACTGTTTGCAGGAACATCAGAACTGTAGTAACATTTAATTTATGCTTCAAAACATAGTTATCGTGACGGTAAATTGGCCAATGCCACCAAAATAAAGTGTTTTTGTCCTCGTGTGAGCCACGCTGGTCAAAATGTTTCGATGTTTTTTCACTTTGGAAATATTTGTTATATCCAAATGTCATGTTTTTTTTTCTTTTCTGTTGACACTAATTGCTTTCTATTCCATACAATAATGTCAGTTTTGTCTCTGAATGCTCTTGTGGATCACATTGAGCTTTTTACTGTAAATACGGATTGAGACGGAAGGTAAAAATTGACTGGGAGGAGTCAATAATGTACATTTGTATAAAATACACATACCGTACATTTATTTTTTGAAGTAATATGGTACATGTAAGCTTAAAATCACTTGTTTGTGATTCATACCTTCCTATTGCTCTTCCATGACACGAATCTTCAGCTTAAATACAACACAAATCTACAAAAATAAATGCACTGTATAAATACAAATGAATACAAATATGCACTCTAAAAAATGCTGGGTTAAAAATAACCCAAGTTGGGTTGAAAATGGACTAACCCAGCGGTTGGGTTAAATGTTTGCTTAAAACAACCCAATTGCTGGGTTAAAAAAAACAATTGCTGGGTTAGTCCATTTTCAACCCAACTTGGGTTATTTTTAACCCAGCATTTTTTAGAGTGTGTACAAATGAGTACGGATGCTGTTTAGGGTTGTGATGTTCCTCCATTTACAAAAATGGTGTGCAAACTCACTGTATGTGTGTGTGTGTGTGTGTGTGTGTGTGTGTGTGTGTGTGTGTGTGTGTGTGTGTGTGTGTGTGTGTGTGTGTGTGTGTGTGTGTGTGTGTGTGTGTGTGTGTGTGTGTGTGTGTGTGTGTGTGTGTGTGTGTGGGCATGTTTTTGTGAAATATCAGGACACAAATGTGTATAATGACATGGGTATTACAAAAAGAGGGTGAAATATGAGGACGTTCCCCATGTCCTCGCTTTTCAAAATGCTTATAAATCACTGAACAAGATTTTTTTTCACAGAAAGTGAACTGCACAGTCTCCTGTGAGGGGTAGGTTTAGGGGCAGTGTGTGTGTGTGTGTGGACTGGTAATCATCACGTTATGGGGACAAAATGTCCCCACAAAGATAGCAATATCCGAAATCCTCATCCTTGTGGGGACATTTTTAGGTCCCCATGAGGAAAACATCTTATAAATCAGACTAAGTGATGTTTTTTGAAAATGTAAAATTGCAGAAGGTCTCCTGTGAGGGTTAGGTTTAGGGGCAGTGTAGGGGGATATAATATACGGTATGTACGGTATAAAAACCATTACGCCTATGGAAAGTCCCCATAAAAGATGAAAACACTACATGTGTGTGTGTGTGTGTGTGTGTGTGTGTGTGTGTGTGTGTGTGTGTGTGTGTGTGTGTGTGTGTGTGTGTGATGGGTAGGTTTAGGGGCAGTGTGTGTGTGTGTGTGTGTGTGTGTGTGTGTGTGTGTGTGTGTGTGTGTGTGTGTGTGTGTGTGATGGGTAGGTTTAGGGGTAGGGGTAGGGGCAGTGTGTGTGTGTGTGTGTGTGTGTGTGTGTGTGTGTGTGTGTGTGTGTGTGATGGGTAGGTTTAGGGGTAGGGGTAGGGGCAGTGTGTGTGTGTGTGTGTGTGTGTGTGTGTGTGTGTGTGTGTGTGTGTGTGTGTGTGTGTGATGGGTAGGTTTAGGGGCAGGGGCAGGGGCAGTGTGTGTGTGTGTGTGTGTGTGTGTGTGTGTGTGTGTGTGTGTGTGTGTGTGTGAGTGTGTGTGTGTGTGTGTGTGTGTGTGTGTGTGTGTGTGTGTGTGTGTGTGTGTGTGTGTGTGTGTGTGTGTGTGTGTGTGTGTGTGTGTGTGTGTGTGATGGGTAGGTTTAGGGGCAGGGGCAGGGGCAGGGGCAGGGGCAGTGTGTGTGTGTGTGTGTGTGTGTGTGTGTGTGTGTGTGTGTGTGTGTGTGTGTGTGTGTGTGTGTGTGTGTGTGTGTGTGTGTGTGTGTGTGTGTGTGTGTGTGTGTGTGTGTGTGTGTGTGTGTGTGTGTGTGTGGTGTGTGTGGGCATGTTTTTGTGAAATATCAGGACACAAATGTGTATAATGACATGGGTATGACATAGGTATTACAAAAAGAGGGTGAAATATGAGGACGTTCCCCATGTCCTCACTTTTCAAAATGCTTATAAATCACACAGAACAAGTTTTTTTTCACAGAAAGTGAACTGCACAGTCTCCTGTGAGGGTTAGGTTTAGGGGCAGGGTCAGTGTAAGGGGATAGAAAATACGGTTTGTACGGTATAAAAACCATTACGCCAATGTAATGTCCTCACATTTCACAAAAACAAACGTGTGTGTGTGTGTGTGTGTGTGTGTTACAATTTAACAAACATTCCATGTCATAAGTATTTATGGACAGTTTCACTGAGAATCAACTCATCAGTTTTGCTCAACAGGCCGTGTGCATTTAGTCATTGTGCAAACTGTACTCTTTTGTGCCAAAACTAATGCTAATTTACTTAAATTAATAAGAAATTCTAATCTTACGTCAACAGGAGATCTGAATTTATTGTTTTGAAAGGAAAAAAAAGAGTCTCATTCGAGAATTGAGCCAAAGCGATTGAGAAAGCAACTAGCATAACACAATGTGGTTGTGGTTTAGTGGGATTTCTAATTTCAGAGAGCACTCGAGACGATTCCCGAGAATGAATCAAAGTGTGATCTCTAGAATATCTCTGTCGTCTTTGATTGTGCTCAGAGTTAAGCCTGGATTAGACTAATCTCTCACGCCATCAGTCCACAGGTGGAGACGGTCTCTGCGAGGGTTAACACATTTAAACGCTGCATAAAGCCAAATCAGGAAATGAAACACTTGACTCATTCTGCATTGCTCAGATGTATGAAGTCAATTGATAACTTCTTGGCTTAAACAGGAAAAAAGCCCATTACGCGAAAGGTTGAGTGGGTGTCTAAGAATAGCTTGAGGTTAATCTGTTGCAGTCGGGCCTTCTTTAGTACCTTTCACCCTGACACTGCCCTGTCTGACCTAGACGTTTGTTAGTCTAAAATGACCCCGGGCAGCTCATGATGTAATTCTAGTTTCTAATGCTAATATGACCAGTTTGAGTGAACTTGACAAAAACGACTAATTTTATCTATAGGATTTCACATGTCACCGAAGCACAATGTAAAGCTAACAATTATAATATACAGTAACGGAAACATTCATAAATGTTCTCTTATGCTCATCAACGCTGCATATATTTGATTAGAAAAAAACTGAAATATTGAGAAATATTATTACATTTTAAAATAACTATGTGAATATATCCTCCTGGGACCCAGAAAAAAAAAGTTTTTGGATTATAGTATTTTTTTATGTCATTACATTGTTTAGAGCATAAGAAACAAATGGAAAAAAAACATTTTTGAAAACTGATATTTTATTCATATGTTATGATATGTCCTCTGTAGTTGACACCAGGACTGAGTTGTTAAAAAAATTAAATGACATGAAATTGCATGTATAGGCAAAAACAATGGGATTTATTTTTAACTCATCAATCAATTTTTAGGTTTCAGGGTTTTTTTTAAACAAACTTTATTTAAAGATGATTCTGAACTATGTTATGAAAGATATAATGAAATGCATTCATATACCATTTTACTTTATGAAATACTTGGATTTTCCCATTCAATACAATGTATCTATTCACTGCATCTAATTTGCATATTAATGTGTTCTTGGTGCAACATGTAATGAAAAAAGAAGTGTAATATTGGGAGGAAAAATTGGCAACATTTTCAAAATAATATCTAATATTTCATAGGAATATTGATATGTAATTTCTTTCCCTGTTCACTTGTTATGTATCCAAAATGCCTGATAATCATGATTTAAATCCTGGTGTCCACTATAGTGGTCATTTATGAAATCAATGCCCTGTTCTGTAACAGAAAGTCATATTTTAATTAGAAACCCCATAACATTTTCCTGAGATGTTGATTTATAACAAACAATTTGAAAATTAATCAGATTTAAATTATAATTAAAAAATATGATCATATTTCCATAAGAGTGCTCAACATTAATGTCAGCCATTTTTAAAGAGCAAGAAGAAGTTGTTGTCCTGGTGAAACCTCCAAACGTTTGGTATCCCTGCAAAGCCCCGGATGTGCTCTTTACAGGACATCTGTGACATGTGACATGTATGATGTCAGAGAAATTCACTAAAATATAATGTCCACTACAGTGGACAAAAGTCTATTCTTGGGTCCCAGGAGGATATAGTAAAGTGTAATTTATTCCTGTGTATTTTCAGCATCATTACTCCAGTCTTCCGTCACATGATCCTTCACAAATCATTCTAATATGATGATTTATTAAATTATCAATGTTGAAAACGGTTGTGCTGATTAATATTTTTTTGTTAACCTGCGAAACTTTTTTCAGGACTCATTGATGAATAAAAAGTGAAAAAGAACAGCATTTATTCAAAATAGAAACCTTTTCTAACAATATAAATCTCACTTTTTATCAATTTAACACAATAAAAATAATATAATAATATTTAATTATAATGTAATATAGTTTTGCTCAATAAAAATATTAATTTATTTCAAAAAAAGAAAGAAAAAAAATTACCCGTAGATTAAAAAATGACCGGTAGTGTATATTTTTAGAACATATTTTTTAAAATATATAATTTTTTTAAACTTTTTATTCATCAAGAATCCTGAAAAAAGTATCACCGGTTATAAAAAAATTAATCAGCACAACCGTTTCCAACATTGATCATAAATCCTCATATGAGAGTGATTTATGAAGGATCATGTGACACTGAAGACTGGAGTAATGATGATAAATTCAGCTTTGATCACAGGAATAAATTACATTTTAAAGGATATTGAAATAGAAAAACATTACTTAAAATTGTAATAATATATCACAATTTTTCATGTTTTTTCTGTACTTCTGATCAAATAAATGCAGCCTTGGTGCGCATAGGAGACTTTTTCAAAAACATTAAAAATAGTAATATTATATACAGTCAAACCAGAAATGATTCAGACACAGATATAATGTTTCACTAGTGTGCAGGACACTGTAGTTCATTTCTGCAAGTGAGGAGAGCAAAATACAGTAAACTCAGACATATTATACCCAATAATTCTTCATACAGTGACTAAAACTGATAAAATGATTCAGACACTTTGAGCTGAGCATGTTTTGCTTCAGTGTTTGTTCTTTAATGTGAACTAAATGAAGCATTGCTTGGTCATTGGTTGAGCTAAATTAATATTATCTCATTGTGTAGTTAAATCTAACAGCTGATTGGTTGATTGTCAAAGTTTCTATCAAAGTTATCTGACATTATAAAGATGAATTTGTTCTTAATCTGAGTTCTTGTCATATTTTTTTTTTACTGTTTTCTAAACTATAGCGAAGAAACTGTGATAATGTGAGGAAATGTTGAAGGTGTCTGAATACCTTTTGGTTTGACTGTGTATATATATATAAATATATATTTTGATCTTTCAGTGTAACGAATCCTTCACTGAATCAACCATACGGTTCACTGAGCGGACACACTCTTGGGTTACAGCAGGGGAACTACAGTAGGGAACACCGGTGTGACCACAGGCCATTTATGATGGCATCTGATTGCAGGATGTGTCCGATACACACGATATCCTACTAAACAGTACACTTGGCTTCCTCTAACTCGCTGTGTAGTTCCTCCCTCAAGCTGCAAAAACACTAGCCGCGTTTGCGATATTGTCTAAATGTCGATAAAAAACTATGGCAGCGGCTGTGAAAATAGTGATTTATTCTATTTACACCATGTAAAATATCCCTTTTCCACCAAGCCAGTGCTGGTGCTGGTTCGGAGCCAGAGCCTAGTTTCAAATGGGTTCTTTGTACCAGCTCTGAACCAGGAAAAGCGGTTCTTAAGTAGCACCAAAACATTGCTGGTCTAGAAGCAAGAACCGATTGGAAAGGCAAACCAGTTCTTAGAGCGCTCAAACCGGTCGAACCAACTCCAAACCAGCACTAGCTTTGAACTAGCACCGGTTCATTCTGGTGGAAAAGGGGTAACAGTAGCAGTTCTTTGCAATATGTGTAAATAGTAATTACATGCAATATACTTTATTTTGACAGATACATACTATTTGCACCTCAGTGATGTTGTACATTAACAGGATGCAATAAAATAATGATTATATGTATTAAAATTATTAAATGAATGCTGCCTTAATGGGACAATAAAAGCCCTCCCTACACCGATCGCCAATAAATGCTTTTATTATTATTAAACATTTCGTTAGGCACTTTATTTCCACTTTTAGAACATTTTCTTCATTTTTATTTAAAGTAAACGCCTTTCCGATGTGATATGTGATGGGAAAAGGGAGAAGAGCGAGCTCAGCAAAAGGCGTATTTGAACCCGGGTTGATCGCGTCAAAACCAAGATCCTTAAGCCTTACGCTTTTCTGACTACACCACTGAAGACGTTGAAATATGTACATCTTTTTAAAATCTTGTTTGGTCCAAACAGGCATCGTTAGGCGGAGCTAGTGTGAATGGCACTTGCCAACAAGGCACGCGATTTGCACTTGGTGTAAATAGACACTGAAAAAACGGTCGCGAAATGACAGCGTTTCCATTAACCGATGTCATGCGACTAAAACTTACTCTCGCGATTATGCCACACATGTTGGGTTTATGTACACTCTCAGAAAAAAAGGTACAGTGGAGGTACAATTTTGTTCCTTAAAGGTACACAACTGGTCCTTAGGGTACATTTATACCATTGTTTTTCTCTACTTAGAGCAGGGGTAGGCAAGTTCGGTCCTAGTGAGTTTGGCTCCAACCCTGAAAGACGTCTATAGAAGCTCTTATTGAGAATTAACAGAGGTTTAGATGTTGATGTTTCATTGAAAATGTTTGCCATTATGGAGATCAGTGTTTCATTTAGTTGGCCAGTTTGACTCTTGGCTTTTTATGTGAGTTTGTGGTTTTTGTTACAGTGTTAACAAAACACATGATCTGTTCAAATCAAAAGAAGCCATAAGCAAAAATAATATTTGACTAAACTCATAACTGACTAAAAATGTTAATAAATCATATTCACCAACAATACTTTCTTGCCACAGATCACACATTCTGATTTTTGATTTTTAAATGCATTCTAGGGAGAAATACGTTTAGACGCACACAGATATCAAGAGTCAGCATATGAATCTCAACAATGGTGACATACTTAATGCTGCAATGCATGCTGGGAGCCATGAGTTTTATACTGTGGTGGCTTAGTAGGGTTGGAGCTAAACTAGGACCGAACTTGCCTACCCCTGACTTAGAGGTACAAAAATGTACCCTTAAAGGTCCCACCCTAGTGACAGCCACTTGTACCTTAAAAGGTACAATTTTGTACTCTTTTTTTTGAGAGTGTGTATCCCAGCCACCGAACTGGCCGTTATTATTAATGGAAGGAGATGGAGGCGTGTTATCCAAGCATCCCTTTGACCACATATGAAGTGTGTGTGTGTTTCTCCCTCATATCTGCTTCAAGGTCTTCATGATCATGTGTGGCATTTCTTTGTTGTTTAGAATCCAGTATTCCTGTAATTCTCCCGTCTGTTATGAGTTTAAATAAAGAACTCTGTCTCGTCTTCTGTCCAAATGATCCACTTTTACCTACGCCAGGTGACCGGTAAATCCGGAAAAACACTTTCCATTGCAGTTTTGCAAAAAAATTCATTTTTCGAATTGCCTGAAAAACCCCCTCAGGCGATTTTTTTTCGAAATTGGTGTATTTTCAATTCGCAATTTCAATTTGCGCATTTTGAAGGTTAATGGAAACGGCTAGTCTTACACAATACTGGAAGCTTTCACTTCTGGAAACCTACAACTATCATCAGAGTTATCGCTCCCATCATCCGATGAGTGGTTGCTCGCAGCAAACAAAGCTTTCTGGAGTAAGTGGGACACGGCGGACACAAAGCAGCTCAACAGAGCAGAAAGGGGGAACGAGAGAATTTGGCAGGAACAGAAGAATGACCTTTTCATTTAGGTTTTCACAGGGAGTTAATAGAGCAGTATGTCTGCATTGTGGCGATCAGCATAACCACACACAGGAACTGGAGTCAACTGTACACAGACAGGACACAATGATGAAATCGGACTCTTGAGCTAGAAGACCGAAGCATTTATGATCATAATAAAACAGATAAAACAGCTCCAATTCAAGCGGAGAAGGCCATTTTATAAAAGAGAGTTGTGTTACTTTAAGTTCTGATTGGACGAGCCGTGTTTGAAGCTACTGATTTCTACATTAAAATACAGTCATTTCATATTCATTCATATTATCATTACCGACCTACATATTTTCTGGCAAATGGTTTCCCAAACTGGGGTTTGCAGGAAGTTTGTGAATTGCTGAAATGCCAATAATTCATTAACCTCCTTAGCTCTGGGATCCTTTTTGTGGATTTCCGCCTGGATTTGGCTGACCCAAATTGAAAAGCTTCCCATACACACATACAGTGTCTCCTAATACACAATACTGGTGTCATTTTACAGGAAACCCTTTGAAGTTTCATAAAACACTGCTAAAAGTGATAAACATGTGAGTATATGTTGTCTGAGCTGTGATAACCCCCCCAAAAAAGAGACGCTTTTTGATTTTTTTGGTTATAAATATTTTTTTTTGTATAACTCCGGCCCTGAGCTCTAGCACCCTGCAGACAGTTCTGGCTGTTTCCACTAGATGGCAGCAAATACTGGAAAACATAATATTGTCTGTATCATGTTTATGCAAGATTTATTCAAATGGATCTGAAGGGAGGAATATGAACTTTTTAATGTAATTTCCACCTACCGAAACATCTCCAATATACACGTCTCTCCATATACAGTGGTGTAAATGCAATATCCCAGTGTCAAAACATGTTTTTACCAGTGTTTGCTGACATATGCCGGAAACAGCCCAAACTGTCTGCAGGGTGCTAGAGCTCACAGGGCCTGAGATACACACTTTCAACAATTCATTTATAACCCAAAAAGTTATTTTTTTTTTAGGGGTTATTCCAGCTCAGACAACATATACTCACATGTTTATCACTTTTAGCAGTGGTTTATGAAACTTCAGAGGGTTTCCTGTAAAATGACACCAGTATTGTGTGTTTAGAGACACTGTGTGTGTGTATGGGAATGTGTAAATAAGTTACTTTGTGTAAAACAAATGCCAAAGTGATGCATATCTGCAGAAAGTAGAGACTCTAAGCTTTCAAATGGTACCATATCCATAGTGAGCTCCTCCACAGACATTGAACATTTATAGTATGTACATGAAGGACGCCTTTTAAGGGTAATTGGAGTTTAAAAGGTTAAATCATAAAAACACTAAAATAAATATTATTAAAATAAAGAATTATAATTAAACACACATGAACATTTTTTATATTTTGTTTATGTCATGTGACCATTTACTGGCATCAGAGATGCGTGAACATGCGAATGTGTTTTTAAATTATTGAAATATTAACTTAAACAACACCACAATTTCACAAGTCAAACAATATCAGTGAAAAATACACCATCTTGATTTAAGGATGTTTAGAGATTTTTAGTAGAAAACAAGACTGAAATTTTTTAATTATTAATATAAAGTAAAAAAAAACAATAGCATTTTTTAAAAATAGAATCTTTTGACATTATAAATGTCTTTACTGCCATTGTTTAATAAAATTACTGAATAAAACTATATTTAAAAGTTGTTGTTTTTTTAAATCTTGCATTCCCCAAACAATTTCCACAAAAATACTCAACACTGATAATAATCATAAATGTGTGTTGATCATCAAATCCTCATATTAGATGATTAGTGAAGGATCATGTGACACTGAAGACTGGAGTAATGATGATAAATTCAGCTTTGATCACAGGAATAAATCACACTTTACTATATATTCACATAGAGAACATTTGATCTATATAATAATGATTTTTTGCTGTATTTTTGATCAAATAAATGCAGCCTTGGTTGCATTTATTTTAATTATCCCAAACAGTAGTGTAAATATTCATATTTAATATTAAATTCAAAACTGCACATTAAAAGCAGAGCATATATATGTGTGTTTTTACAAGCTGCATCATGTATGTGTGTGTGTGTGTGTGTGTGTGTGTGTGTGTGTGTGTGTGTGTGTGTGTGTGTGTGTGTGTGTGTGTGTGTGTGTGTGTGTGTGTGTGTGTGTGTGTGTGTGTGTGTGTGTGTGTGTGTGTGTGTGTGTGTGTGTGTGTGTGTGTGTGTGTGTGTGTGTGTGTTTGTGTTTTATTTGACTGCAACATTTGTTTGTTTTTTAAAGCAGTCTTGTGACAACTCTCCAGCTACTTCCTCCTCAGAGCGGTGTCACTTCCTGGCAGAATGCCAGGGCAGAATGCACCCAAAGCACCCTAACCCCAGTTTATCGGTTCATGTTAATTTCTCTCTCACGTGTTGATGCGTTAGCAGTGTGTGTATGCTCCAGGAGTCACACTCTGACCACACCTAACATTCATTCCTCCTACGGTTCACACATTCACACCATCTCTGGAGACGCTCTTATTGTTTAATGACTTTGCATTAATGCATCTGATATGCAAATGATCTTTGAGTGTAGTATACAGTTCCCATAATGCACTGGATCAGTAGAGGACAGTAGTGCGCTGTCATGGCTGTATTAGCCGCCCCCCCGCTGTCCGACGGACGTCAGTCTGTTAATCTGACCGAGGGGGGTGTGATTCTACACTTTCCTCTTGTGAACCGTAAGCCTCTACTCTCTCTGGGTTATTTCTGTTTCTGTTTGACTGCTAAGAGGAATCAGCTCCATCCGCAGGTTGCTCCAAGGGGATTGAAGTGCACTATAAAGGTGTCTTTACACAGCCACATTAAAGCCAGCTCAGAGTAAATTGTGCCTGTTCTGACCCCCTCTAAACAAAAGTGAGTGGTAATTGCAGTGTAAATGCGTTAACACCACCTCTGAGCAGCATTAAACAGTGTTAAATCACACTTCCGAAGCGCTTCTGTGCCGCCTTTTTAGTATAAATTTGGCTGCTCGAATCAAATTCAAAGCACTGGTGCTCGCCTACAAAGCAACCACTGGCTCTGCACCAGTATACCTAAACTCACTCGTTCAGACTTACACATCCATTTTCTGTTTGACTATTTATTATAAAAAATAAAAGTTCTGTCCTGTGTGTTCTGTGCTAGATTAACTGAGACGTGTTGCAGCACTTGCATACTGTTGCCCTTGACTGTTTTACTTGCTTCTGTTGCTCTCATTTGTAAGTCACTTTGGATAAAAGCGTCTGCTAAATGACTAAATGTAAATGTAAAAAAAGAATATAGCGAGCATTTTGCTTTAAAGGCCAAACCTGTGAAAATGGGTAACAAAATAGTAAAAATTTTAGTTTTCAGTGGTGGAGGAAGCACTGAATCTCAGTACTTAAGTAAAAGTACAAATGAGATATATTTACTTTAGTAAAAGTAGAAGTACCACAATGACAACCCTACTTAAAAAGTCCCTGACTTTAAATGTACTTTTAAAAGTAAAAGTACTTACATAATTTATTCTCTTAATGTCTATATTCTAATAAAAAATAACATTAAAAAAAAACATTATGGGCTGTGGCATTTTAACTAAGTTAGTTTTGGGTTAATGTAATTGTGCTTACCATCTGTGGCCCAGTTTACATTCTGGGGCCGGATTCACAAAACATTCTTAAGAATAAAATGATTCTTAACAGCCAATTTCTTCTTATTTTCTAACTTAAGAAAAAATATAAGAATATTTTGTATACCCAAAAACTTTTTCTTAAGAATGTTCTTATCTTTTTTCTTACGATTGTTCTTAAGATAAAATTTAAGAAGCATTCATATTCACGAAAATGTTCTTTAAAATCATCGTAAATAACTTCTTAAAGTTAGGATAACCTCCAACCTATCTTAAATACCCAAATGCAAGATGTTTAATATATATATAACTAATAGTACCATATGGACGAGTATAAAACCAGCAACCAGCTCGCACCAACCAGCAAGCGTCAATAGTGGACGAAAAACCCTGCGTAATTTAAAAATACTACTGTTAATGTGTCACAAATTGTAGTTTTAAGACTTTTTCAGGCGAGAATGTTCTTGTTTAAAGATTAAATCTGAGGTTTATTTATAAATAGCGTCTATTTGACAATTTTATCTGCCGTTTTCGGAGTTGTGAGATCCAGGCGCTCAGCGCTCATTAACCCCGGCGAGAGCAGCCTTTCCTCGGCTAGTCTTTCTGCCGTCTGCCGCTGGCTCTGATGTCTCTGAGATATGATTCGTCTTGTGTAGATAAACTGCTAGGCTCTCATAAAATAACGATTTTACCGACACGGCACATTAAAAACACGACATTGAGTGATTTACTCCCGTCAAGTCAGTCACAACGAAAATAGTCTACACACTTATTATGATATCAACGGTAATCTGCAGGAAGCGCAAAAAGACGGGCTTCGAGGTGTTTTTCATTCAGCGATTTCACTTCATTTTCTTCTTAAGTAAAAAATTCTTAAGAAAATATTTGAGAACTACTTAAGAATTTTTCAAGAATTGCACTTACGAACTTCTTCGAATTTATCTTAAGAATTTTCTAAACTTCTTCGTTAAGAAGATTTTCGTGAATCCGGCCTCTGGTTATCAGGTGATCTGCAGAGTTAAATATCATTATTCTGAAGCAATATTCTCACTATAGTGTTCAGTGAACAGCTTTGACGTATTTAAATCTGCATACTTATGATATTTTTACCTTTTATAAAGGGCATTTTCTCCTAATAATTTTATTAAATGTATAGGCTATGCTTCAGCGTTCCTTTTATATTCTTACATTTTATCAATACATTAAATTAGAATAAGACACTATAGGGCTGTTACCAATCAAATTAAATAATTTACACTGAAAAATTACAACTTAATTAAATGATGTTATGAGATTGTTTTAAATATTTTTTTGAATACAAATAAGAAATGTTGGAAAGAATGTTTAAACATGAAATAAACTGCCAGTAGGGGGCGACGGGTATTAATGAGTTTGATTAGTTTAGGGCTGTCAAAAGATTAATCGCGATTAATCGCATCCAAAATAAAAGTTTGTGTTTACATAATATATGCGTGTGTACTCTGTTAATTATTATTTATATATAAATACACACACATTCATGTATATATTTAAGAAATATTTGCATGTTTATACTGTATATACATTTATTTAATCTATAATATATATAAATATAAATGTTTTATATATAAAAATATTTTTTTTTCTTAAATATATACATGATTGTGTGTGTATTTATATAAATAATAATTAACAGAGTACACACACATATATTATGTAAACACAAACTTTTGTTTTGGATGCGATTAATCGCGATTAATCTTTTGACAGCCCTAGTATTAATGAATCGACATTGAGTCGATTCGTTCAAACGGCTGATTCGTTCAGGAATGAGGCAGTCGTTTATGAACAGGTCATTGAATCTTTGATTCAACCGATTCATTCAAACACTGAATCATTCAGTAACGCTCTGTTGCTGCTTTGTTTGGAACTATTTTTGCTGCTGAAATAGAACAAATACAGTCAATATATTGCATCTAAACTGTAAGTAACTTTTTGTTAATTAATAGTTTATGGAGCTGTCAGTGTCATATGAAATCAGTGACACATGATGGCATTCAGGAAAACAGCACTCTTGGTCGTTTGATGTTTTTAACTATGTTTTAAATATAAAAACTTCACATTTTGAATCTTTACTGCAGTATGTGACTGAGTTTCTCTGTGTGAGCGGCGCTGATTTGTTTCCTTTCACTTTCATGTTTTTTTGGGGGGGAAGAATCCTATCCATCTTTATACTGAGTGTTACTGTGTCTCCTCCATCCCTCTGGTGCAGGTGAAGGTGTGTTTCGACGAGGTGCAGCTGGAGCGAGTGTGTGAGTACCCTTCAGAAGACTGTGTGCTAGCATCCCTCCCCTGCTTTCCTCAGCCAGGGCCAGAGGACGGAGGAGGGAGGGAGGAGGGGTGGCGAGGGGGGGGGCAGGAGGAAGAGGAGGAGGAGGAGGAGAGCGCAGCGTTTGTGTCTCGCACGGCCATCAGTGAGAGCACAGGAAGGCCTCGATTCCTAAAAGTGGGTCAGTGGCTTCTAAATTACATCAAAATGAACACAAGCAAACGGTGGGATAAAGAAACTCATGAAAAGCAGAGATTGAGGTCATTCTTTCAGTAGTGGAGCATTAGGTCAGGAGTTCCTGTTTCACGTTAATAACTTAAATTCAGATGAAGTCAAACTGGAAACAGAGCATATCACACACACATACACTCACACACACACACACACACACACACACTCACACACACACACACACACACACACACACACACACACACACACACACACACACACACACACTGTCTGAACTTGAGACGCAGAAAAACAGCTAAAATATGTTTCCTAAATGCACTAAAAAATCTGACAACTGTAGCTTTAGAGCTTGTAGAACAGCCTGTGCATGTGTGCAGTACAACATACAGAACTCTTCAGCGTCAAATCCAGAACAATCTATCCATCCATCCATCTATCATCCCCCTATCCATCCATCCATCCATCCATCCACCTATCCATCCATCCACCTATCATCCCCCTATCCATCCATCCATCCATCCACCTATCATCCCCCTATCCATCCATCCATCCACCTATCCATCCATCTATCCATCCACCTATCCATCCATCCATCCATCCATCCATCCATCCATCCATCCATCCATCCATTCATCCATTCATCCATCCACCTATCCATCCATCCCCCTATCCATCCATCCATCCATCCACCTATCATCCCCCTATCCATCCATCCATCCACCTATCCATCCATCTATCCATCCACCTATCCATCCATCCATCCATCCATCCATCCATCCATTCATCCATTCATCCATCCACCTATCCATCCATCCACCTATCCATCCATTCATCCATCCATCCATTCATCTATCCATCCACCTATCCATCCATCCACCTATCCATCCATCTATCCATCTACCTATCCATCCATCCATCCACCTATCCATCCATCTATCCATCCATCCATCCAACCACCTATCCATCCATTCATCCATCCTTCCATTCATCCATCCACCTATCCATCCACCTATCCATCCATTCATCCATCCACCTATCCATCCATTCATCCATCCACCTATCCATCCATCCACCTATCCATCCATCCATCTATCCATCCATCTATCCATCCATCCATCCATTCATCCATCCACCTATCCATCCATCCACCTATCCATCCATTCATCCATCCATCCATTCATCCATCCATCCATCCATTCATCTATCCATCTACCTATCCATCCATCTATCCATCCATCCATTCATCCATCCTTCCATCCATCCATCCATCCACCTATCCATCCATCCATCCACCTATCCATCCATCCATCCACCTATCTATCTGTCCGTCTGTTCATCCGTCTATCTATCAATCCATTCATTCGTCCGTCCATCCATTCATCCATCGTCTATCTATCCATCTATCCATCCGTCTATCGTCTATCCATACATCTATTCATCTATCTATCTATCCATTCATCTGTCCATCCATTCATCCATCCATCCATCCATCATCCATCATCCATCTATCCATCCATTCATCCGTCCATTCATTCATCCATCATCTATCCATCCATCAATCCATCTATCTATCCATCCGTCTATCATCTATCCATCTATCTATCCATCCATCTGTCTATCCATCCGTCTATCTATCCATCCATCCATCCATCGTCGATCATTCATCCATCATTTATTCATCCATCGTCTATCCATCTATCCATCCATCATCTATCCATCCATCCATCCATCCATCGTCTATCCATCTATCCATCCATCGTCTATCCATCTATCCATCCATCGTTTATCCATCCATCCATCTATCATCTATCCATCTATCCATCCATCCATCCATCCATCCATTGTCTATCCATTCATCCATCATCTATCCATTCATCCATCATCTATCTAACTATCCATCCATCCATCCATCCATCGTCTATCCATCTATCCATCCATCCATCCATCGTCTATCCATCCATCCATCATCCATCCATCCATCCATCTATCAATCCATCCATCCATCCATCCATCCATCCATCCATCCATCCATCCATCAATCTATCCATCCGTCCATCCATCCATCCATCCATCCATCCATCAATCTATCCATCCGTCCATCCATCCATCCATCCATCCATCCCACTGACTGTGGCACAACCCTGCTGCAGTTAAAAAACATTAATTATTTTTAAATAATGAAAATGGATGAAACAATGTTTTTGACTGTAATTGTAATGTTATTTGTGTCTGTCTTTGTTTCAGATGAATCCTGTAAACGACTCTCTAAATGACAAACCACAGCATCCTTTAGATTTAAAATTCTTTACTTTTGCCGAAGGTGTAAGTAATGATACATTTTTTAAAATGTGGTTTTAAAATGATTATTATTACAGTTTTTTTTTATTCTTTAGTTTTGCTTGTCCTGTTGGAGAATCAGAAACGCTTTACAAGCAGTGTTTGATGTTCAGAGGTGAAGATAATAATGTTCAGGCTGTGTGCTGGATTCACAGAACCACAAGCTCAGGTCCGATACGATGCTTTGCACAATTTACAGAGATTTATGATTCAAACCTTTTATGGTCTGAAGGCTGTTCATTAAAAAATAATAATAACTGGAATAGATTTAATTTTATTGCATTAGAGGGGATTTATTTTTATTTATAAATGAAATGAAACCTCATCCTCTGATTGTCTTATGCTTAGAGTTGATTCTCTCTTGTGAAAGTATGATTATGATTAATAAAGATTAGAATAAATACTGTCATGGAACAGATATATGATATTTGTTTTTAAAAAAAGATCAGTTTTTATCATGAGATTGTAAAATATTTGTCATTGCATAGAATGATCTGTACTGATGGGTCACACTTGGAATTTTACAATGCAATGTAATAAAAATACAATGTTTGTATATTGTTTGTACTTGAATACCAGTTTTCAACTTTACAACTAAATTAAGAAGCACATATAAATATTAATAAACATTACATACATACAGCGTGTGTGTTTTTATATAAAAAGGGGTTAGCCCATCATGTTTGAGTTAGTGGTTGTTTTATCCATTCCATTACACACTGGTAGTATTACAGCGCCACCTTCTGGTTATTTACAGTAACGACGATTGATTCTTCACTTAAATCATCTGAAATATTGAAGAGATGCCAATCTGCACAGTCCATGTGGACAGTTAAATCAATTTATTCATCAATTTACAAATCAATTGATTTATTTCTATTTACTGCCTTTGTCAAATTTCATTAGAGATTGTTTCTGCTCACATGACCATAAGCTTCCAGGTGAAATGTTGTAAAGGTATTTGATGAGGTATGACACTTCACAAACTTTGAAAAACCCAGTTTAGTTGCTATGAATAATACTAGGCCTAATACATACAAAATTACAATAAGTCCTATCAACGAAAAGAAAAGTAGTTTATTTTGTCGATCTGATTGACTTTAGTTTTCCCCATTCAGTATTGTAGGCCTACAATCAATCTCATGTTCAGGTATCCCTTACAACAAAGTAGGCCTAGTAGTTCCAGTTAACTGGTATACTTACTACTTAGTCACTTTATAGCACCATTATATTTTCAAAGACAACCATTGTAGCCTATAGCCTACTACCGCGGTAATTTTTTGTAGTTAATATTAGTGTTTGTTTGCTAATATTATCTGCGTTGTTTCACCCTGTCATTAAAAATATTAGTTAATTAGCTAGCTATTAGAAATTACACCGGCGATGCCAAAACGCTGGACTCGAGCGAGCCGCACGAAACGTCACTGAATGACCACGGACATGATCACGCGTGACGACATCAAATGTGCTTTAGAAATTTGTCAGGATTGACTACTAGCAGATTTATTTAACCCGTTTTCTTAGGGTTATTGTATTCCAATGATAGCTTATTTGCAGCCCTCACTTGAATACATTTTTTTTCCAAATAATTTCAAATTCTCGATGAGCGGGAAAAATCCTAACGGTTCCTCTCGCGCCTTATAGTGTGTCAGGGTAAACCAACAGGTTTTTTTGTTGTTTTTTGTTTCTAAGATTATGAAGTGGCTAACCTCACAACCCCACGTCAAATGTAAGTATGTTTTTTATCGCTTACAAAAAGTAACCATGTTTTGAACATGGCAGGCTACCATAATATTCATTTAAGTGCCATATGTTAATACCATAAGATATGGTAACTGGTTTTAAAAGTAATCACTTTTCAACAATATATAATAATGTTTCCCAACCCTGGTTTGTGAGGAGTTTGCTGGTCTAAATGAATTACCCATGAATACCACTAGAAGATAATGATTTTTTGATGACAGGATGTGTTTATTGGTTCGAGGGAAGACAGCGCAGCTGATATTAGCAAGCTAACACTAATATTGACTCGGCAGTAGGCTACTACCATGGTTGTCTTTTGAAGTATCATGCCATGGTATATGTAGTATAGTAACCCTTAAGTAATATAATTTATGTAAATGTAGTATCATCAGTTGGAACTAGGCTACTATAGCACTTTGTTTTAAGGTAGGAGACACACCTGTTGTAAAGGGAACATGATGCGCAGGGTTGCCAATTGTTACTCAAAACTATAGCCACAATCGCGTTTCAGGGGGGTTCTCGGCTAAAAATCGCGTTTGGGGGTAAAATATGTGTCTTTTTGTCAGGGTTGCCTGCTAAAATTCTCATTCCCGGGATTAAATATCACATAAGTGGGGTTAAATATCACATAAGTGGGGTCGCTTCAACCCGCGGACATGAAAAACAGTGTTGAAGTAGCCCAATTCGGACTTGGCAAGCAACACAGCATGATGGTGAGTGATTGTTTGTGAATGTGAGGAGTTTGCTAGTCTAACCCAATTACCCATAAATACCACTAGAGAGCAGCAGAAGACTGACTTCTGTGACAAACCCTCATGCTTATCAGTAAAGAGGAACGATTTAGACCTCTTCTATTCGGGCCTGGTCCCCTGATCACAAGATCTCTGGAATCCGTCCATCAAAACTCGTTTCTAATGTTCATGTCAATCAACAGCCATTTTTAGAGTGAGTGTCAAGACACTTGTTCATGATAGACCTGCTCCGGGACTCTCATCTGCTCTATTCTTGCACTATAAATACTCTGTGCTCGCTAAGACCTCTTGTGTAGTGATTAAAAAGGGTGTAAAAATATGCTCTGACAGGGATTCAATTATGATTCTTCACTAAATGATGCATCATGAAATCAGGAATTTGATTCAATTAGATTTGATTATTTTGGTCTTTATCATATTTACTAAAAAACAATTACATAATAATGTAATATTGGTAAAATATTGACAAAACAACAGACCTGGGGCTGGTTGCATCTTACCTAAAAATAGGCCAATGTCTTCAGTTTGTGCAACCGTACCACACTTACACTTTACATTCATATCGTTCCAGGCATTGTATTTTGAATAAGAAATGCATGCATTTATAGTTTTTATAAATTATACTTTTTTTAAATTCTGTAGTGATTGCGTCGAAATGTCACTGTCAGACTTATGCACATTTCTTCACCCCTATTATGTCGAGATGTGTGTTTGTGCAGGGTCAGCCTCATATTGTATTCGCATACATCTCAGCCTGATTTAGATTTCAATGCATTTTCAATTGCAGTTTATTTGTTGTGTTGTGTTTTCTCTTGTCGTTTTGGGGCTGATCTGAGCATATGTGTATTCTCCATGCTAATATCCACTTAACGTGATTTGTGCTTTTTATTATGTCAATTTGGTATGAAACATCTGCTGAGAGCGTAAACATTAAAGTGTATTTTTTAAGGCATCAGGAATCTTTAACAGATTGCTGTTAATCTCCGTCCCATTCCAAATGTTATGAAAGTTTCTCATGTTTGTTTGAGTATGTGTGTGTGTACCCAGAAACTTGTTCGTTTACAAATTGATATGTCTGTCTAAAAAATGACAGCACATCTCTTATATAACGGCGGTGTGCGCTGGAAGATGTCAGATGTGGCTTTCTCACTGTGCAGGGGGTTCAGTCTGGAAATAGTTCTGTTCCCAAAAGGCAAGTCACACCATCGAACACGGATAGCACAGACACTCTCACCAGTTAATTACACCTCGATTGTAGTTCTGTTCAGATCCTTGAACACACACTGAGTAGCCGAGGTGCGGGTTTGTCAGATCCAGAGATTGCACTGCTTTACCTGAGCGCACCTTTAGTTTTCACCATGGTGCACAGATATGACGGCTTTATTCAAGCACATGCAAGACAAACATTCATCAATCTTTGCCATAAGCTCTAGTTTTTAGATACGATGCACCGATATGAATTCTTTATATTTGAAAGCCGATAACTCATATATTAGCCAAAATTGTATATCATTTTTGAGAGCCTGATTGCAAAAACAAAAGTCTCACCATTTAAAATCACACTGTAAACCTGAATAAGTTGGCAAAACTCAAAGGTTTTTAAGTTAAGAAATTTTAAGTTTAAGTAACTTGCAGATTTTTATTTCAAATTGCTCTGAACTTGAAATATTTGAGTAAGCTAATTCATACATTTAACTTAAAAATAAGTTGTGTTATCTCTATTTTTTAGTAGTGAAAACTTGACTAGCTTTAACTAGCTAATTCGATAAATACCACCTTGCTAATTTACACAATACTTGCATAGCATAGCATTTGCTGAATGAGGACAGTGATATAAAACATTGATCTGTTCTCAAACTGAGCTCACGTTCCACTCGTCACATGATGGAAACCCCCCAAAAACCCAACATTACAGAAACTCTTCTAAACTAGCATAAAACATTAAACACTTCAAATTAAAAACATATTACAACACTTAATTTTGGTATATACTGTCCCTTTTGAGTGTCGTGGCAAAGCATGCTGGGAAATAGAAATCCCAGCCCAGTTTCGGTTAAATTAAAAGAAACAAGTTCATAAAACTCAAATTTAAAAACAATTCAGATTACTTAAAATGTGTCAGTTTTGAGAACTCAATTTCTAAATGCTCATAAAAGTTCATTAGTTTGAAGTCATTTGTTTAATTTGAGTTGGCTCTACTCAAACCAGTTCATTATTTTGAGCGTTACAGTGTGCACACAATTAGGATGTTCTCATTATAATTTTATGTAGTCTATATGACAGATTTGCACTGCACATGTGAACTGTATTTTCCTTTTTGAAGTGATTTTCAATCATATTTCACGCAATTCAAACCCATCATGGTGAACAGTGCGCATCGGAAATATCTCAGCTGGAGGAAATTACACATTATTTATCGGCTTTAATATATCGGATATATCTTTTCGGGCCGAACAAGTGTGCCACACTTGTCCTGAAAACTGAAGCCGTCGCATCTCGATTGCCCCCAGCGTCCCAGTATAGCTCATAAACCCCGCCCCCCTCCGGACATAGACAAACTAAACAATCAAATTACACTTCAAATATATTTTTTCCAAAGATGGTTTCTGTCATTTTAGGCAGTTTTCAAAACACTGATGTTAGTTCAAGTGTTCGTTCTTTTAAATAAGTGTGGTTTTAGTTAGTTATTTGCTATAAAAACGGGGGGTGTGATGTTATGATTGACAGCTGTGATTGACAGCTTCTCTGAGTGAAGTCGTCACTGAGGCACCAACGGACATTTTCGGGAAATTCAGGAGGAGCATTATCTTTAATTTCACGGCTCAATTTTGCGGTTCTTCGAGAGCCAAGATGTCAGCGCCATATTTGAACACTGGCGGCTTCACTTACGTCAACGGAAGTTTATTTATTTATTTATTTAACAGGGACCATGCACAACACAAATGTTGTGCCAGAGTTAGCTAAATAGCTCATTTGCATCTGTGTTCCGAAGAGAGTGAAGGCACGTCGTCCATCTTTTTTTACAGTCTATAGTCCTATTCGGAGGTAATTGTTTCTCACGTGGATGTCCGTAATAATAAATGTGCAGCCACCTCAGTGATAAAACTTGTGCATTCGGCTGGCGAATTATTCAAGCTGGAGGAGCGAGTTTTGTGCTCGCATGGTCAATAACATGATTGTGCTGTAAATAAAATGTCATATACTTGGTATAATAAGAATAAATGCATATTTAGAATCAGAATCAGAATTTAATTAAATAATAGGAAAATAATATCCTAATTATTTAAATCTGTTTGAAAAAAGAGAGATGTATAGACACAGTTAAAATGGTTTTCTGTCTTGTATTTTATCTCAAAATAAAGGATGTCGTTTTATTCCTCATGGGAATGAGCGGGAATAAGTGAACACAGCCTCTTATTGACATGAGGTAATCATAAAGCTGTGGTTATTTTAACATATATAACCCCATTTCAAATGTTTACGTGCTTTTCTTCTGTTTATTTTTTGAGCGGTGAGGAAATATATCGCTCTTGTAAATACTTGCCAAAAAGTCTAGATCTTTAAAATGCATCCAAATGACTGCGAAGCGCAATCTTACGGTGCTCTGCAGGGGTCAAAAAGGATATAAACGGTGAATTAAGAAGTGATATATTCTTGAAAACTCAGAGATGTGGATTCAGACGGAAATTAAATGACCACACGACCTTTGTGTTTGTCTAAAAACAGGAGGTCATTCGGCCGGGGATTTTTACGATGGTGATGGGAGAAAAACACTGACATTCTGGATTCGGACAGCAATAAAATCACTGACCAGCCCCTGGAAATGATGAACACCTTACACTCAAAAAAATGCTTGGTTCAAAATAACCAAAGTTGGGTTGAAAATGGACTAACCCAGCAATTGGGTTCTTTTAACCTAGCGGTTGGGTTAAATGTTTGCTTACAACAACCCAATCGCTGGGTTAAAAGAACCCAATTGCTGGGTTAGTCCATTTTCAACCCAACTTGGATTATTTTGAACCCAGCATTTTTTAGAGAGTACGACCCCACAAGAAACACTTACCGTCCGAATAGCGCCAAACATGATATGGTGGTCGATATATCATGCATCCCTAACTTATAGATAACAGGCATACTCTTTGACAAATATTGTATTCATTATTTTTTAGTTACTCTCTACTTGTTCTTAATACAGAAATCTAACAATTGTGGTGCTGGTAACATCAATCTCAAGGGTTTTTTATTCCCACCAGACACACATACTGATAAAATGCACAGCTTGAATGCACTACAGGTCTCCTTTCAATGGTGAGCTCAGAATAACACATTTTATTGTCAACGTTTTATTGTTGCACTTGAAAAAATCATAGATTTTGGCTATTAGTGATGTGTCATACAGAGCTGCTGTCAGGAATTTGTCTGGATGCGAGCCGCTAGTCACCACATAGAGTCTAAAACGCTTCAGTGCCAGAGGCTTGAGGAACAGAGACAGACTTTCACGTGTCTAACGGTTAAACACCATCAGCCCGAGTCTTAAACCAATAGCTGAACATCGTTTATGTCCTTCAGATTGGAGATTTAATGGGGTAGTTGCTCTTTGTCGTGCAATGCAAATGGATGGGGATTTATTCAGCATCATCAAAGTGTGATCCAAATGCATTATATTTCAGGTCTAAAAGCACGTGGGTTATGTGCATTATTATAGTGCATTTTTGTGCAGTCATTGAATGGAGAATCACATTCAGGACGTCATACAGGTTTGATTCCAGGAGTTTTAGGCTCTGTGCTCGAGAGATCAGCTGTTTTTGTCAATCTGAAGTGGTTTCCAGAGGGTTCGTGGTCTGCGGTGTTGTGGTCAGAGCTCTGAGTCGGTATCCGGAAGGTTGCAGGTTTAATTCCCACAAGGACCGACCTATGAATTATCACCATTGTATCTGTTATCAAGACACTTAACCTCAGGTTACTCCATGGAGATTGACCCTATAATAAATTCATGGTGTGATGCTGTGGAAGTCACAGAAACAAACACTGGCTCTGGTGTAGAGATAAGATTTATGTTCTGTGTTATCCACTGTCAGTTGCGTTATCAGGTTTTGACCCTGTTGCTCATGACGAATATACAAACATTTGGGGTCTGTGTTTTTTTGAATAAAGTCTCGTCTGCTTACCAAAGATGCATTTATTTGATCCAAAAATGCATAAAAAAATTTGAAATATTATTAAAATGTAAAATACCCATGTTCTATGTGAATATATAGTAAAGTGTAATTTATATAATGTGATCAAAGCTGAATTTATCATCACTACTCCAGTCTTCAGTGTCACATAATCATCTAATATGAGGATTTGAGCTCAACACACATTTATGATTATTATCAATGTTGAAAACTGTTTAATATTTTTGTGGAAACAGACACATTTTATTTCTTTGAAGAATAGAAAGTTCAAAAGAACAGCATAGAATCTTTATAACATTATAAATGTCTTTGCTGCAACTTCTCAATTTCATGCTTCTTTGCTAAATAAAACTATTAATTTCACTGACCCCAAACATTTGAAAGCTGTACATCATGAGCGAATAATTATATTCCAAATCATACACTCTAAAAAATACTTGGTTAAAAATAACCCAAGTTGGGTTGAAAATGGACTAACCCAGCAATTGGGTTGTTTTAACCCAGCGGTTGGGTTAACTGTTTGCTTAAAACAACCCAATTGCTGGGTTATAACAACTCATACACTGGGTTAAAACAACTCAATCACTGGGTTAAAACAGCCCAATTGCTGGGTTAAAACAGCCCAATTGCTGGGTTAAAAACAGCCCAATTGCTGGGTTAAAACAGCCCAATTGCTGGGTTAAAACAACCTAATTGCTGGGTTAAAACAACCTAATTGCTGGGTTAGTCCATTTTCAACCCAACTTGGGTTATTTTTATTTTTTTATAATTATTTGGATGTAAAAGCAGATGCTTTTATCTGAAGTGTCTTATATTTGACCTACAGTAGCACAGGTTCAGTCCCTCTTGTGTAGCCTGAGGTTTAGTGCCTTGTGCAAAGACAGTGCTGATGGTCAAAGGTCAATCCTTGTGGGAAGCAAACCAGCATCCGTCCGATGACCAGCCTCACGCCACACCCTGTACCAAACACTCATGAGCTGATGATCGCCATAGATGAGCGTCCACAGATCTCTATGAACTACCAGAGCCTCTGGTTCTCCAGGATCCTGTAGGTCTGTCATAACTGGGGCCAACGGGGTCAACAGTTCAGCCCTAGAGGGGCCGCCATCTGCTCCCAATCAATGACATTTGATCATACTGTGGGCATTATGGTTTTTTAACATTTCACCATCAATTCTTACCACTCACAATGGAAGCTTGTTTCCACCATGAAACAATTTTAAAAGATAATTCTGACTTTATATTTCGGAATTCAGACTTTATAACTCGCAATTCTGACTTTATATCTCGCAATTCTGACTTTATATCTCGCAATTCCGACTTTATATCTCGCAATTCTGACTTTGTATCTCGCAATTTGGACTTTATAACTCGCAATTCTGACTTTATAACTCGCAATTCCGACTTTATATCTCGCAATTCTGACTTTGTATCTCGCAATTTGGACTTTATAACTCGCAATTCCGACTTTATATCTCGCAATTCTGACTTTGTATCTCACAATTCTGACTTTATATCTCGCAATTCTGACTTTATATCTCGCAATTCTGACTTTATATCTCGCAATTCTGACTTTATAACTCGCAATTCCGACTTTATAACTCGCAATTCCGACTTTTTATCTCACAATTCTGACTTTATAACTTACAATTCTGCCTTTATATCTCGCAATTCCGACTTTATATCTCACAATTCCGACTTTATATCTCACAATTCTGACTTTATAACTTGTAATTCCGACTTTATATCTCACAATTCTGACTTTGTATCTCGCAATTTGGACTTTATATCTCGCAATTCTGACTTTATATCTCACAATTCCGACTTTATATCTCACAATTCTGACTTTATAACTCGCAATTCCGACTTTATATCTTGCAATTCTGACTTTATATCTCGCAATTCTGACTTTATAACTCGCAATTACGACTTAATATCTCGCAATTTGGACTTTATATCTCGCAATTCCGACTCTATATCTCGCAATTTGGACTTTATAACTCGTAATTCCGACTTCATAACTCGCAATTCTGACTTTGTATCTCGCAATTCTGACTTTGTATCTCGCAATTCTGACTTTGTATCTCGCAATTCTGACTTTATATCTCGCAATTCTGACTTTATATCTCGCAATTTGGACTTTATATCTCGCAATTCCGACTTTATAACTCACAACTCCGACTTCATAACTCGAAATTCCGACTTTATAACTTGCAATTCCGACTTTATATCTCGCAAAAAAAAAGTCACAATTACCTTTTCATTATTATACTTTTTTTATTTATTATACAAGCATTCATAGTTACAGTTTCGGGATTGGAGAATTATTTCACAATCCTAAAACAATAGTCAATGATAGTAAAAACTAATGTGTGTGTGTGTGTGCCGAGCAGGTTATTCAGGTTGGAGGTTATCAAGTCTGTTGCGTTTGTTCCCCGAGGTGATGGAGAGATAGCATCCCTCTTTCCCTGGGGCTCTGGAGGGATGGAGGGATGTTGTTTTTCTTTTCTTCCAGTGGTTTGGACCCTACAGGGACATCCTAAATCTGTAGGACGCTCCTCAAAGTGCCAGTGCATTGATTTCAGCCACCACGGCTTTCCAGGCCGCCGGCTACGGATAACACGCTCCCTGTACACACACACACACACACACTTCAGTGGAACTTGTTTGCGGTCATGTTGGAAGCTTTAGTGCTCTGTGTGTCTGCGGTGTCTCTGGGGAGATCCACAGGGGGCGCTGGTTCCGAACCACACCCCGACCCACCAGCCTGACCCACAACCAGTGAACTGAACCTGTGACTGCGTTCTACTGGCATACTATTTTTATGTAACAGCTTCTAAATCAGTGCTGTATGATCAGCCTTATGCAGATGTTTGATTTTACAGTATGTGTGTGTGTGTGTGCCATTGCGTTCGGGTTGTTCTCCAGCGGTAAAGCCTGGACCCTCCCAGGACGGCAAGGGGTGTCTAAAATCAATTCAGTGTTAAGTGCAGGTCTGAGCAGGGGACAGTTTCAGGCCCCAACACTGTTATTCACGCACTGCTGACCCACACTTTACACACACACAGAGCAGTTCAGCCACTGACACACACAGACCAATGCAGGACGAGCTGTGTGTTCACGACCAACACAACAGACCTGACCTCCTCAAATCAGCCTGATCAAACTAATCTGAAAATAAACTGAGAACAAACTGATCTCAGTTCTGCCTCTCATTCCCCACACCTCCTGTGTGTGCATTCACTCATCACTGTGTGTTAATGATGCTTGAAGGATCATTCGCCCCCAAAATGAAGATCATGTTGTTTCAAACCTGAACGACTTTCTTTCTTCCATGAAACAAACAGATGTTTCATACAGTTATGATGAGAGAGAGAGTAGCTCATTTTTTCATACCAATCTCCATTATATTAACTCATTAACTTCCTTTTTTACAGTGTATGACTTGCGTTACCTCTTGCAAACACAACGTTATGCAATGCAATCATGGGTTATGCAATTGATAACCCATAATATATACATTCCATATTATATTCAGAATTTTCATAAAATAAAAACGAAATCACGTAAGCAAAATTTAAAGTAATGCTGGAAGATCACGTTTTCGCTTGCACTAACTGCATGTTTACCAAAGTTTTCAAAGTAATTATTTTCGAACATGTTTAAAATGATACATACTCAAGTGAGAGTGGTGTAGACAAAGCAGTTGGACACTATACTTTATCAATTACATAGGTAACCAAGAACCTTTGCTCTTGCATGATGCAACACTCTAAAAAATGCTGGGTTAAAAATAACCCAAGTTGGGTTGAAAATGGACTAACCCAGCAATTGGGTTGTTTTAAGCAAACATTTAAACCAACCGCTGGGTTAAAATAAGCCAATTGCTGGGTTAGTCCATTTTCAACCCAACTTGGGTTATTTTTAACCCAGCATTTTTTAGAGTGAACACTTATAGATGTCGGTTTCATCTCAAACCATTGAATGCACTGTATTTCTATCCCTCCAATGAAATATGACTCTATACACTCTAAAAAATGCTGGGTTAAAAATAACCCAAGTTGGGATGAAAATGTACTAACCCAGCGGTTGGGTTGTTTTAAGCTAACATTTAACCCAACCGCTGGGTTAAAACAACCCAAATGCTGGGTTAGTCCATTTTCATCCCAACTTGGGTTATTTTTAACCCAGCATTTTTTTGAGTGTACCCTGACTAAGGTCAATGCTCCTTTGATTGAACAGAAAAAGAAGGAACTCTTTACGGCAATGCCGTTTGGAGTGAATCTGGATCACTTCCTCTGTGGGAATCCCTTCAGGTGTCTGATGGCCCGGGATCAGACAGGTCGTGTTTTCCTCTCCTCGTTTACATGCTGTGACTCTCGACATGCAGAGCGCAGGTGAAGTGTGTATTGATCACTGCCGTTCCTGCATTAATGCGTGTTAGTGTCGCAGTCGATTGACTCGTTGTAAGAGTACAGTTCCTGTCCTCCCGATGCTCA
Organism: Gobio gobio; assembly: GCF_949357685.1. Classification (NCBI taxonomy): domain Eukaryota; kingdom Metazoa; phylum Chordata; class Actinopteri; order Cypriniformes; family Gobionidae; genus Gobio; species Gobio gobio. The sequence goes on along the minus strand of NC_137104.1, from coordinate 54,680,323 downwards.
GGGTCATGTGTGCATGTGATCCATTAGCTAAACGAACAAGACAAGATCAGACATCCTCCAGGACTATTCATGAGGAGTTCAATCTCAAAGTGCCACGACACAAGGACAAAAAAACAACTCAAAAAATACATAATTTCATATTACATCAGCTCAGCCTTCAGATCTAGGTCATTGAAAAACACATTAACTACTTAAAATTGTCTCCGCATAGGCCTTGGATAACTTTTAGTTGCCCTTTGTTTACTTGGCGAGCACAGTTTGATGTTAATGAGGCTTTGTAGAAGCAAAAAATGGGACATGTTCAAAGTGTCGAGGCCTATACGCTTGTGTTTGTGTTGTATTTGCTACTGCTAGGAAGAGGTAGTTATAATGTTTTGGAGGGACATTCTTAATCTGGAGTATTTGTACAAAAAAATAAAAGATATGCCTCAGCATACAAGATGATGCCATCAATGTTTTTTTGCTCAGTTTTCCAAAAGAGAATAAAGGCCGTTCACACCAAGAACGACAACGATAAAGACATCATTCTAAATATTAAAGAATAGCAGAGTTCACACCACAGCGATGATGATGATAACAGAGAAATAATATTGTTGGGATCACTTTCAGAATTATTTTTTTCCAGCTGATGAATAATGATAAAAACATTGACAGCCAATCAGAATCGAGCTAAGTATTTAAAACGGCCGCCGCTTAGAATAAACATACACTAATATAGTTATCGTTCTTGGTGTGTATCGTTCTTAATAACTGTCAAATGTGCAACATTATTTTGTCATCTTTTATAGGTAGGCCTACATAAGCATATCCACCTTATTTTGCAACGCGAAAATAAGCTATTTTCTTTGAATGAATTATAGCCGCTAGCCTAGCTATATGTAAATAACTAAGAATAGGCCTAACAAAGTGTAACTATTTGCGCTACAACCCGTGTTTATGATTATGGTAATAAATTAAAATAACATGATAACCCAGTTTGCAATATCTATCAGCATAACTGACTGTTTTGGGCAGGTCAAATAACTCAAAGGGAGGTCTCGCGCCCGTTCTTAGGTTAAAAATAAGGTGGAGAGGACCTCAAAGTTATTAGACATGGACTCGAAAAAACAAAATGAAGGCAAAAATATTTAATAAAAGGCTCCTTTATTATAAACCGACATACTTTGTTTTCTAAGAGACTCTGGGGCTAAAAAAGAGCCGTCCGTGGACACGAGTCAGGCGCGCGCGTCCGAGCAGATGCTCGTCACCTGCTGGAGTTCGTACACGCTGCGCGAGGCGGGTCGCGGTGATCCGGTCCGGGGTTCTCTGACTCGAGTGATGAAGGAACACGGAACATTTTTAGCCCCGCTACCCCCATCACCATCAGTACCCCGCCCGGGGCAGATGATCTCAGCGCCATCAGGAGCTCAGCATCATTAGAAGGTGTTAATTGGAGTTAGTCGAAGTCTTCGCTTTCTGTCAAGAAGTCTGACAACAGAATTCATTAGACTTAAAAATACCGGGGCATTGAAATGAATTCAAGAGGGATTTGCTGATGAGGAAGGATTGTGAGCTGACAGACAGGGGTCCAATTCTCGTTAAAGATGCCAAAAATGGGCCCTCGTGCATCTTAGGAAGTTTATCAGCACGACCATCTTCTCATATTTGATGCGTAATATTCACACTTTCATTGAGCTTCCGAAAAATATATCGCAGGAAGTCAGTCGCCTCCTCAATTAAGAAAATAGCTCTTAAAAAATAATGTCTCTTTAATGATATCGCAATGTCGTTTTTTAAAGGGTTTAGCAAAGTAAACTTTTTAGATACGTTTCATCACAGTTTCTTGAAGAGATGCTCCATTCGGCTTGAAATACACCCGAGATCTGATATTTTTAAGAGCCTTCTGTATCTGATAACATAAATGCGTTATATTCCGCGTTAATCTGTTTAATGCTTTGGAAGATGGTGCGGTCGTTGTACAGAAACACTTCTAAATGTATTCAGCCAGGGCTGAAAAGGAAAATGTATTTGTGTCCCTTATATCTAAAGCGCAGAAAACAGTGGCCATAAAACACGAAATGAGGAACTGCAGTGACTTCCTCTGTCACGTTCACCCAGAAACGCGTTTCGTATGATCCGAAATAACTCCGGGAAAAGCTGTTGAATATGCAGGCGACAAACTCCTGTGACAGAACACGGTCAAAATAAAGAAAAACGACTCGCGCGCCTTCAAATAAAGACCCAACGGTGCGTTTGTGGTCGGTCGAAACAGAATAATTAGACTGTTCAGCACGAACATGGTTTTCGAATAATATTTAGAACATTATTAGTCAAAAATAAATCCTAACTTCGTTTAAAAGAAAAAAAAAATAATAATGCTGATCTTTGGTTTATCATAGCTACAAATTGTGGGTATTTCTTAAAACGACGTTTAAATGTAAGAATTAAAATGATTAGTTACATTTAAAAATCAACGAGAAAACGTTTTTTTCGGTCTTCTTTACAACCGTTTTACTCGTCCCGCGCAAAACGGTTTAAATTTAAACGGTCAGTTTCTAACAAGACGATGTTTAGCAAATTAACGAATTTAATTTTCGTTAGCAGTTATTGAATTCATTTCTTTTTTTAATACATGAATGACCACGAATAAGTGTTACATTTCGTTATAGCAGTGAAACAGACAAAGAAAGTATGAAAAGCACATTTTATTTCACCTTTCATAACAGTGCCATGAGAACATTTGTACAAGATACATCACAATCTAAAGTGCACAAATACTGTACAACAGAGGGATCTTAAATAAAAGGAAAAAGAAAATTAATCACATTGTGGGCTTCATAGAAAAATAAGATTAAAAAGAATTAAGGGCATGCTTTAAAAATAATACAAAGTAAAAACCCCGAGAGAAAAAAAAAGAAGCATATTTCACAAATGAACAAGCACAACTGGGGGCACGAAAGCTTTGGCACTTTGCAGATTAAAAGATTAAAAACACAACATGGGCAGATCACTTCAAACAAAATAAGAGAGCGAGAGAGAAAGAGAGAGAATTGATAAATGATCTGAAAAGCAGTTCTTAAGGGCTGGTGTAGAAGGCGTAATAACCCATGGCTTTATGGCTCTCTTTGTTGTACTCCTCAGAGCTCAAGTCCTCACACTTTATAGTGGGCGAAGCGTCTGTACTGGAACCTCCGGGCGAAACGCGCCTCCTCTTACACGCCATCGAGTATCCGCTGGGGTCGCCCGAGTCTACGGCCTTCAGCACCGGCGGGGCCTCCATCCAGGGGCCCGTGCTGCCGGCCGTCGGGGCCGCCGCCGAGCTCTCGTCCTGCAGCTTGTCTTTCGAGGACAGCAGCAGGTCGTCAGTGTAGGCCGGAGGGCTCGGCCGGGGTGACCAGGGCAGGCCGGTGGTCATCTTCCTCGGATACGAACTCCTGCTGCTCCAGCCGGCCGCCATGGAGGCGAAGGCCGAGTCGGGGTAGTAGCCCAGGGCGTGCGGGCTCTGGAGCGGCAGGGGCTTAATGCCGTAGGGCAGGAGGCTGGAGGCCGAGTACTCGCTGTCGTAGGACAGGTCCAGTTTGGTGGACGCGCCGCCCTGCTGGACGGGCCCCACGAACCAGCGCTGAGCCGAAGCCGAGCCGGCCGCAGAGTCTTCGCTCTGAGGGGAAAGCAGGCCGTTGGTCTGCGGCACGGCCCGCTCGCCGCCGTAGAAGCGGTGGTTCTGGGGCAGGTTGTTTACAAACTGGTCTTGGAAGAAGGGCTGCATTGCATAGCGGGCGCCGGGGACAATCTGGTGCGACCGCGGAGAATCAGTAGGAGAGGGCGTCAGTCTGTCGCTCTCTGGAGCCGTGTACATCCTGAGAGAAAAAGCAGAAATAGAGAGAGAGAGATCGTCAGCAGTTTGTCTCGGTGACGCTTTTAGTCTGCGGTGAAAATATGATGCCTCGCTAAATCGAAAGAAATACTATTTAATAAACAAAAATAAATGACGACACTTTACGTTACTGTAAACCATTATTGTGAATGATTTCACTGTAAAAAAAAAAATTCAAGTACAATCGACTCTATTTCATTAAACTGACTTAAATGAGTTGAATCTTATACAACTTTTTCCGTCAAATCAACTTAGATAATTAATGTGGTTCGGATAACATAATATTTTGAATTTCTATTTATTAAACCAGTCTCCAAAATGTTGAGTTCATTGAAATTAAACTAGGAAACATTTCTTAAGACATTTTAACATTTACAAATACATTACTAGAATTAAAAGCGTGTTATTTAATGGATCTGGCATGAACTAACAATGTAAAACATTAACAAAATTTTATAGATACTGTAACGAATTGTTATTTAATGCATTAATGAAAGTGTTACCATATTGACAAAGCTTTGTATAAACATAAATGCATTCCCTCGTGTAGCACCTTGCAAAAACATTTTATTTAAAAGAAAGGTTTTCATCTGGAGTATGAGTGTCATTTTGGTGCTCATTTTATCGCTTAACGAAAGGAAGACTCTTATATTTTAAGTGTTTTCACATTTCTCTGTGTTTCGAAAGACACTTACGAATCATAATTGTCCCTGAAGCCTTTTGCGAAAGGGTTGTGGTCGATCTTGAGCTGTGTGATCTGCAATTAAACACAAAGACGAGGAGTTGAGAAGCGGCACAAAAGCAGAAGTGGCTGCAGGGCGCTGTGGATGCGTTTCTGCTTACGTCTGTGTTCTGGTAAGCCGTTACAGCGATGAACTGGTTTTCAGGGAAAGTGAAGGTTTGCGTTTTGGCTTCGCTGCTCATGTCCTCCACACCATCCTCTGTCACCTCCACGATGTGCAGCCGTGGCTGGTATTTATGCAGGGACTGCAGGACGATCATCTAGTGTAACACACACACACACACACACAGACAGACTCAGTGTTTGTGCAGAGTTCATGGGCAGCGCTTGCAGTTAGAGGTGTCAAACCCACACTGAAGACCTCTGAGATGACTGGAAGTACACACATCTACCTCCTCACACACACTCATTTTTATCTTTAAAATGTGCACAATGCATCAGATCTCTGCAACATCTACTAAAATACATTCAAAATCAATTATATTCAAAGGTTCAGGTTGTTTGTGAAGATCTCCAACATCAATTTTTGCACACACAAAAAAAGTCTAATAATAATAACTGCCCAACGCAATGAGTATTGCTCAGCTTGTTGTTTACCTGAGTATTGTTGTTATTTGCGCCCTTGTTGTTGGTTAGCTTCAGTTTCCCGAATGATATTTCTTGCCTCATCCAGTGAGCCCCAGTGTTTGGTGATTCTGGGTGAACATAAACCTTGTTTCCTACAGAAAAACACACGCAGAACATTAATGTTTTGTCTTATTAAATTAGCAGTTTGGCTAAATAAAGCAGGAAACTTTAGCACTGAAAATAAAACAGATGCATCATGACTAATAGCGATTTGTTTTGAATAATTCTAATAGAGGAGAATAACACATCCACCCCCGCGCGCTCTCGAGTGCCATCGCTGCAAAACTTCTTTCATTTTTAAACGAAATGACACGCTGAAGTGTGGAATATTATCGAAGTTTAAATAAAGTAATAATTACAATCACGCGCGCAAACGATAGCTTTTTTTTAGCTTTTGAAATCTTTTAATTAATTCGTTGATTTTCATGCGTGTTGTTGACAAACAAACGTTCATAATTATGTTAAGATTTATATCTAACAAATTCCTTTATACCAACATCGAATGAAAATTAAAATCCCACTCAAAAAGAAAAAAAAACCCGAATATCTAATTCAGTTTTTCGTTGCATTTGATTATAAAGATTATAAATCATATTCGTGAAAAATTTAATTCACGGTATTTTGTCGGAGAGAGGAAAAAACACGTCACCGAAACAACACGTTTAACTGCAGATATAACAGGTTGTCATGTTGCTCAAATTATTTGGTTTTTTTTTCTCTCACCTTGCATGTTGTTGTCCGCTTTCCCGCAGGTGACCCATTTTCCGCCCTGAAATCTCCAGTGGTTCGGATCGGCCAGAACAATCTCCACAAACACATTATAATGCGCCGTCAGGTTCAGTCCAGTGATGTTAAAACTTAGAAAGGGGAACATTCGCCTGCGAATATGATTATTAATAAAAAAAGAAATAAGAATGACGGATTCGTGACCTTACATTCATTATTCAAGTACATCGTATAATTGAATTAAAATGCATGCTGCATATTTTGTTACATTTTAAATTCTAAATGATTATGCATTTATGTTCTAAATTACTTCATTTTAAAGCAAATTTTTAACAGCATTTTTATAACTTACATTTTTCTCAGCACTACATTTTTTTTTGCGGTTGTTTCAACCCATTTGTTCCGTCAAATGTGGAGAAAAACAACCGTTGCGTTTAAAATTTTGAATTTTAAAACAACCGTTGCGTTTAAAAGTTTGAATTTAAAAACAACCGTTGGGTTTAAAATTTGAATTTAAAAGCAACCGTTGGATTTCAAATTTAAACCAATGGTTGGATTTGTCCATATTTGACCCAAACGTGTGTTGAAGAAACAAGACAGTATTTTGCAGAGTGAACTTCTCGTCATTACCTGCCCTGTTTGGTGATGATCATCTCAGTCTGATGGCGGTGAAATTTGAGCCACAGAGGTCTGTTACACAGGTAAACCTGCGCCCTGGCCGCGGAGCCCGAACCCGGGATGGGCATCGAGCTCAAACTGGAGCCAGGCCCAGGATAGGACGGGTACAGGCACCCGGGACCCTGTCCGAACTGATAGCCGCTTCCAAACTGACTCCGACTGGCGCACACGGCGGATGAGAACCCGGCGGGTGGAAGAACCGAGCCGTAATGCAGAGACGACGAATACCTGGAGCCGTTCGAACCACTGTACACCGAGCCGGTCTGGCCCCCGTAAGGGAAGAGAGAGCACGGATTGGTCACGTCGGAGCTCGGTTGGGAAGAGGATATGAAATAGCGATCAGTGCCCAGTTCGTCGATGTTGTAGCGGCGGGTGCTGGACAGCTCATCATCTCCACCGATCACCGGAGAACTTTTCCGCGCGTCCGGTGCGGCGGCCGCCGCCGCTGCTGCTGCTGCTTTAGTCCCGGTGAAGCTCTCGCTGTCCGCCTCATCCATCAGCGCGTTCCCGCCACTCAAGAACTTCTTGGCACCGGAGCTCTGCTCGGAATCCGTCCGGTCCATGTCCTGAAAATCGAGCTGCGTTGACCCCGGGCTGTTGTTGGTGCTCTCTGAGGACGACGACAGGTTATAGAAGGTCTTGGGTAAGTTTACAGATGCGCCAGGGAGGAGGCTTTCTAACTGCATTCTTCAATATACTGATACGGGAAGAGGATCAATCAGAAGCAGGTCGAGATCAATAAGTAGATCACACCAGGACGCGGCTCCGTGCGCCCCGCAGTTTGACCTCTGAAGCGACACCTCCGGATTTTCAACTGTAATCTGTGAGTGACAGAATTGTTTGAGAGAGTTTATATATGATCTCACTCGAGGGGGCGGAGCCTCAGCAATTCGTGCGTTCTGACCGTTTTCTCATTGGCTCAGGTTTTCGTTTTAACTAGCCTACCTAATTAAAATAAAATAATAGATTCTCTATTTTAATTTAAGGCTTCTACGATTCAAAATAAATAGGCCTTTTGATGGTTCCAATAACCTTCAGCATCAATGAAACGTGTGCCGTTGCCGCCTAAAATGTTCATTATGGTGGAAAAAGGTTATTTAGATTTTTGAACATGTTTTGTACACTAATAAAAAAAGATATTTTAAAAACGTTTGGTTTTTCTATAACGGTTCTTCTATATTGCATCGCTGCGAAAACCCACTTTTGGAACCTTTATTTTTAAGAGTGTATTTTTATTGACTTAAAAATCTAGCCCTGTTAAATGGGCGCTATTGTTATTATTATAAGGCTATTTTTTATATTTACTTGGAATGTATGTATGTTTGACTAAAAACCTTGCTTATCATAGAACATTTCAAAATTCGTTTCAAGCCAATTAATGAGTGTTAATTTGAGACTGACATTGAACCCACTGAGGAACTTGGAAGTGGATTGACACCATTTTAGATGCACTGAAAACAAAACAATTAACGGGTCCTCCAGGCTGACCTGAGAACGGTTGATCTAAATACACTTGAGCTCGACTGAACTTGGCAACCCAAATAATTAACAAACGATTAATGAGGAAACCAAACTCACCACAAACTGTCAGACAGGACCGCCATGCCTTGAGTTGCTCGTGTAGCGGGGGTTAAAGTTCACCCTCTCCGGCTCAAATCACGCTGCACCTGCAATCTTGCCTTCTTTTCAGCGCTGGAGCCCCAAAAACGCTCGGATTTCAGCGAGCAGCCGCCGCGTAAGTTCTGTTCACGCACAAGTAACGTTTGAAAAATTCTGTGAAATTTTAACGTGCAATTACCCAAAGCATTCCCCGTATAAAGAGTCTTGTGTATTTACATATTTAAGTGCCACATCTACGTGTTCTAATGTGTGTATTTCTATCGTGAACTCTGTTTCAGCGCCTTCATGATGCGGATGAAAAACTGCAGGAGAGGAGATTGTTTTCAGCGTGCACGAGGTGAGTGGCGTGAGGCGCGCGCGCGCGTGCGTCACCTGAGGGGTTCTAAAAAAAAAAAAAAAACACTGCGCCTTGAATAATAATAAGAACAACAATGTAGCCTAATTTTAAAAATAGCTTTATAGGCCTATATATACATGTTTAGTTCAAATAAATATAATAGGTACAATTATTCATTTTTATTTAGCAAACGTTAGTATTAATTTCAGAAAGAATAATAAATCTATTAATTGAAGTTTAATTTATGTTTATAATTCCTAAATAATAATAATAATAATAATAATCATAAATGACTGAACAAAGGCTTTACTACTAAAATACTCGTATTTGTTTATTAAACACATGCGTTTATGATTAGCCTACAAGTTAAAATGTAAAAATGTGAATAAGCTCGAAATAAGCAGGTTGTATTTATGTAAACGTATGGACGATTCAAACAAAGTCTGAACACATTTTCAAAACGCGAAAAAAAAAAAAAAAAAAAACACCCAGGTCAACAGATGGAAAAACAATTGAGCCCCAGTTCACCATAAGGTAATATCTGATTGTCTTTATCATCAGGCGGTGGTAATAAAAAAAGAGAGGGGCGGGGGAAAGGCAAATCCCACCCGGCTCAACCCCTTTCCAAGCTCAGGGAAACCGGCCAATTATTTTTCCGTGTGAAGGAACCGGTGATCGTGAAGGAAGAGACAGCCGGGCGGATAGACACCGCCTTATTAAAACCCTTCTGTACCACAAATCTGATAAAAGAGAGGGAGAGAGACAAACGGACGGAATCGCGCCTTGGCGTTCAGGATGAGCGCGAGGCGATACGGGGTGGCGATAATGGTCGGTTACCCGGAAAGGGTCACCCGCTCCGCGCGAGAGCAGTTTAATGAAAAACCCCACCGGGTGTCCTCATCATCAGACCCATCCACCGCCTCGCTTTAGCTCGTCATTGTAATTAAAACTCCTTGATGACAGCATGACAAATTAAAGAGAGCCGGTAATACATTTAATAAGTCGCAGGTTGTAATTATATTACTCCAAAATAACACTAGCCCATTAACCTATTCACACTTGAAATGACATATTTGGGCTATTTGACCGCGTTCTATTCACTTTACAGGTAATAATAACATGGCTTTAGCTGAAGACACGTTTTTCCTTAAAGTCACCATGAAACCAAAATGGACATTTTCCCATTTTAGTGGAATGTGTTTATTAAAAATAAATTTTCATTATTGTTTCGTCATAATCTTGAATCAGAATAACTTCATCTCTTCTCTGATGAGGAGGGCGGGGCTGTCACTCACATGAGATCCACCAATAGCAATCCACCGCATCCAATCAATTCCCAACGTACAAAATCAAGCCCCGCCCTACATTTGTTCTTGTTTGAAAGGCGTTTCACTCGGACATACGGCACAATAGAGAATAAAAGACTAGTTTAACTTCCCTTTCATTCCGAATTTAAATCAGGAACAGCTTCAATCTTCAAATCTGGAGGTTTATTCACACTTGAAATGACATATTTGGGCTATTTGACCGCGTTCTACTCACTTTACAGGTAATAATAACAAGGTTTTAGCTGAAGACACATTTTTCCTTAAAGTCACCATGAAACCAAAATGGACATTTTCCCATTTTTAGTGGAATGTTTATTAAAAAAATTAATTTTCATTATTGTTTCCTCATAATCTTGAATCAGAATAACTTCATCTCTTCTGGGCGGAGCAACCTGTCACTCACAAGAGATCCACCAATAGCAATCCACCACCATCCGTACAAAATCAAGCCCCGCCCTACATTTGTTCTTGTTTGAGAGGCGTTTCACTCGGACATACGGCACAATAGAGAAGAAAAGACTGAATTTTCTGAAATTCCGAATTTAAATCAGGAACAGCTTCAATCTTCAAATCTGGAGGTTTATGAATGCGATGAAAGGCAAAGTTTGATTCGGACGTGGTTTCAGCTCATTCGCTGTGTCTAAATTATGAGATCAAATCCTGAAATGATCTCAACTGATAGTATGAGAAGGTGTGATGTAAAGACGATCCACACAGAGCACCTGAGAAGCACACACACACACTCACACACACACAGGAATGATTATGCGTTCTCACCTGACAGATCCCGGGTCCCAAGTGCCTTGTAGTTTTTAAGGTGTGAGATTCACAAGGATTAGCTCCCAGCTAAGAGGAATATTGAGATGAGAACGACTTCTCCGTGCAGAATACTGAATTCTGCCTCCAGCTTTCAGACCTTCAGTGGAAAAATAAAGCGTGTGGCATCGATGCTTATCTGTCCATTCAAGGTGCTTTAGATGTTTTAAATGTTGATCAACCTGCTCACTGAACATGGTTTTTCTGCTGCGAAAACCCTCGTTTCAATCCTTTATTTTTAAGACACGATAAATGAAGCTTTGCAAGTGCGTGAGATGCTTTAGTCACTGCTTTTGGCCATCATGCACTTCATATGCTTTCATTAAATAGACAAAATTTGCAGCTTCAAATTAAAAAAACTAGCAATGCTTGATTTGGAAGCTGCTTTATTCACCCCATCATCCTCATTATTCCTTAAATCTGGAGGCTTTATAATAATTCGTAATGAAAACCAGTTGCTTTGTATATTTAGGCCATCACGCGCTTCATAATATACCGTATTATCCGTGTGCAGATGTGTGTTATGAGCAGGGGATATGTGTGTATGTGTGTTTGCATGTGTGCAATCTAGAGATGTGTGAAGAATTTGGGGAAAAGGGGCTAAAAATCTGTGAAAAGACAGAGAGGGGGGCTGGAACTCAGCTGGAAACTGATTGGCTGCCAGCCTGAGGAGGAAATAAGAATCTGCTGTCCTCTCCGGTCTGGGACCTCGGCGACCAGGCGCAAGATGTCTGCCACGGCCCCCGAGGGCCCCGCGGCGTCCCCTCAACACTCCTCTGCCTCTGAAAGCGTCTTTCTCATTTTATTATTGACTGGAAATGCCACCCAGTCTTTATTTCCCTCCCTCGGTTTCCCGAGCGCACAGGAGAGAGTCGGGCGAAAGGCTGCGGGTGAATCAGGGTCACTCAAAATCAATACTGTGCTTTTAGACGGGACAGATACATAAGGGACGGTAATAGTCTTAAATGTTCTTTTGGAACTCTCAGAGGCTTTGAGGGAAGATTTGGGATCCTGAAGAATCACGACACATTTTTAATTTTCCAACGCGAGCTGTGAGTATTTTCAGCGCCTTTCAGAGCAGTTCACAGATCTGGGTCAGTCACAGGGATTTTGTTCACTTCAGCTGTGTCATTTCTATCACTGGGAGCTATAAAATGCGCCCCTTGGTCATTTGAGTCCCATGAAAAATGAACAATACAGGCTTAGCACTTTGTTAAGGTGCTGTATCAAGCTTATTATTATTATTATAAACGTTTCTTCTTAAATGTCAACATGAATTAAGCCTGTTTTACTGATTAGAATGATGATTTTTGCTTGCCACATGATTAAAAGGCCTTGAACATGCATGTATTTTAAATGGCAATAACAATACTTAAAATGATATTGCTCGCTATGAATTGGCCGCGGTGTCAAATTCGAGAGGCAGCTGGAGTGACAATCACCGTCCACGCGTTCGCGCCCTTTTACCTGTCACGTCACTCGGCCGCACGCAGACGTGACGTGACGGCGGCATGCCTTGCGGTGGCATCCCCGCGCGCGCTAAATGTTCTAGGCGTGTATCATACCGCGGCTCCGTTACCGAGGTCAGATGATGACAGACTGGAGATATATTTACCCTCGGACGGCTGTCAACGCCTCGTTAGACCCGACGAACAAAACAGGTTCTTTACAGCGTCCTCCTGATGTTATCGATACATGGAAAACAACCATGTCTGGGTTATTTGGCAGCCCAGCGCTGGGTAAATATCGGACAGAACATATGTCCAATGTTGGGATGTTTAAACCCTTGTCAAAAAACGTTTAGATGATAAAAATGAACTTTAAAATCTGTATATATAACATGGTTTGTAATACAAACCTTAATTTCATTCAGTTTTCCCTCAGAACAGAAAACAAAAAGACCGTTGACAAATGTCAATTCTGACTTTATATCTCGCAATTCTGATTTTATAACTCGAAATTCTGACTTTATATCTTGCAATTCTGACTTTATATCTCGCAATTCTGACTTTATATCTCGAAATTCTGACTTTATAACTCGCAATTCTGACTTTATATCTCTTTATATCTCACAATTCTGACTTTATATCTCGCAATTCCGACTTTATATCTCGCAATTCTGACTTTATATCTCGCAATTCTGACTTTATAACTCGCAATTCTGACTTTATATCTCGCAATTCCGACTTTATAACCTGCAATTCTGACTTTATAACTCGCAATTCTGACTTTATAACTCGCAATTTGGATTTTATATCTCGCAATTTGGACTATATATATCGCAATTTTGACTTTATAACTCGCAATTCAGACTTTATATCTCACAATTTGGACTTTATATCTCACAATTCTGACTTTATATCTCGCAATTCTTACTTTATATCTCGCAATTCTGACTTTATGACTCGCATTTCTGACTTTATAATTCGCAATTCCGACTTTATATTTCGCAATTTGGACTTTATATCTCGCAATTCTGACTTTATAACTCGCAATTCTGACTTTATATCTCGCAATTTGGACTTTATATCTCGCAATTCTGACTTTATAACTCGCAATTCTGACTTTATATCTCGCAATTTTGACTTTATAACTCGCAATTTTGACTTTATAACTCGCAATTCTGACTTTATAACTCGCAATTCCGACTTTATATCTCGCAATTCCGACTTTATAACTCGCAATTTTGACTTTATATCTCGCAATTTTGACTTTATAACTCGCAATTTTGACTTTATATCTCGCAATTTTGACTTTATAACTCGCAATTTTGACTTTATATCTTGCAATTCCGACTTTATATCTCGCAATTCCGACTTTATAACTCGCAATTCTGACTTTATATCTCGCAATTCCGACTTTATATCTCGCAATTCTGACTTTATAACTCGCAATTTTGACTTTATATCTCGCAATTTTGACTTTATAACTCGCAATTTTGACTTTATGTCTTGCAATTCCGACTTTATATCTCGCAATTCCGACTTTATAACTCGCAATTCTGACTTTATATCTCGCAATTCTGACTTTATATCTCGAAATTCTGACTTTATAACTCGCAATTCTGACTTTATATCTCTTTATATCTCACAATTCTGACTTTATATCTCGCAATTCGGACTTTATATCTCGCAATTCCGACTTTATATCTCGCAATTCTGACTTTATATCTCACAATTCTGACTTTATATCTCGCAATTTGGACTTTATAACTCGCAATTCTGACTTTATATCTCGCAATTCTGACTTTATAACTCGCAATTCTGACTTTATAACTCGCAATTCTGACTTTATATCTCACAATTTGGACTTTATGACTCGGATTTCTGACTTTATATCTCTCAATTCTGACTTTATAACTCGCAATTCTGACTTTATATCTCGCAATTCCGACTTTATAACCTGCAATTCTGACTTTATAACTCGCAATTCTGACTTTATAACTCGCAATTTGGACTTTATATCTCGCAATTTGGACTTTATATCTCGCAATTTGGACTTTATAACTCGCAATTCAGACTTTATATCTCACAATTTGGACTTTATATCTCACAATTCTGACTTTATATCTCGCAATTCTTACTTTATATCTCGCAATTCTGACTTTATAATTCGCAATTCCGACTTTATATTTCGCAATTTGGACTTTATATCTCGCAATTCTGACTTTATAACTCGCAAATCTGACTTTATATCTCGCAATTCTGACTTTATATCTCGTAATTCTGACTTTATAACTCGCAATTCAGACTTTATATCTCGCAATTTGGACTTTATAACTCGCAATTCTGACTTAATATCTCACAATTTGGACTTTATATCTCACAATTTGGACTTTATATCTCACAATTCTGACTTTATATCTCGCAATTCTGACTTTATATCTCGCAATTCTGACTTTATAACTCGCAATTCAGACTTTATATCTCGCAATTTGGACTTTATAACTCGCAATTCTGACTTAATATCTCACAATTTGGACTTTATGACTCGCATTTCTGTCTTTATAACTCGCAATTCAGACTTTATATCTCACAATTTGGACTTTATATCTCACAATTCTGACTTTATATCTCGCAATTCTTACTTTATATCTCGCAATTCTGACTTTATAATTCGCAATTCCGACTTTATATTTCGCAATTTGGACTTTATATCTCGCAATTCTGACTTTATAACTCGCAAATCTGACTTTATATCTCGCAATTCTGACTTTATATCTCGCAATTCTGACTTTATAACTCGCAATTCAGACTTTATATCTCGCAATTTGGACTTTATAATTCGCAATTCCGACTTTATATCTCGCAATTTGGACTTTATATCTCGCAATTCTGTCTTTATATCTCGCAATTCCGACTTTATATCTCGCAATTTGGACTTTATATCTCGCAATTCTGACTTTATAACTCGCAATTCTGACTTTATATCTCGCAATTTTGACTTTATAACTCGCAATTTTGACTTTATAACTCGCAATTCTGACTTTATAACTCGCAATTCTGACTTTATAACTCGCAATTCTGACTTTATATCTCGCAATTCTACTTTATATCTCGCTATTCTGACTTTATATCTCGCAATTCTGACTTTATAACTCGCAATTCTGACTTTATATCTCGCAATTCTGACTTTATAACTCGCAATTCTGACTTTATATCTCGCAATTCTGACTTTATAACTCGCAATTCTGACTTTATATCTCGCAATTCTGACTTTATATTTCGCAATTCTGACTTTATATTTCGCAATTCTGACTTTATAACTCGCAATTCAGACTTTATATCTCGCAATTCTGACTTTATATCTAGCAATTTGGACTTTATAACTCGCAATTCTGACTTTATATCTCACAATTTGGACTTTATATCTCACAATTCTGACTTTATATCTCGCAATTCTGACTTTATATCTCGCAATTCAGACTTTATAACTCGCAATTCAGACTTTATTTCTCGCAATTCTGACTTTATATCTCGCAATTCTACTTTATATCTCGCAATTCTGACTTTATATCTCGCAATTCTGACTTTATATCTCGCAATTCTGACTTTATAACTCGCATTTCTGACTTTATATCTCGCAATTTGGACTTTATATCTCGCAATTCTGACTTTATAACTCGCAATTCTGACTTTATATCTCGCAATTCTGACTTTATATCTCGCAATTCTGACTTTATAACTCGCAATTCAGACTTTATATCTCGCAATTCTGACTTTATATCTCGCAATTTGGACTTTATAACTCGCAATTCTGACTTTATATCTCACAATTTGGACTTTATATCTCACAATTCTGACTTTATATCTCGCAATTCTGACTTTATATCTCGCAATTCAGACTTTATAACTCGCAATTCCGACTTTATATCTCGCAATTCTACTTTATATCTCGCAATTCTGACTTTATATCTCGCAATTCTGACTTTATAACTTGCAATTCTGACTTTATAACTCGAAATTCCGACTTTATATCTCGCAATTCGGATATCTCGCAATTCTCACTTTATATCTTGCAATTCTGACTTTATAACTTGCAATTCTGACTTTATATCTCGCAATTCTGACTTTATATCTCGCAATTCTGACTTTATATCTCGCAATTCTGACTTTATATCTCACAATTCTGACTTTATAACTTGCAATTCCGACTTTATATCTTGCAATTGCGAAATATATAGTCAGAATTGCGTGTTATAAAGCTTTTTTAGGGTGTAAAGAGTGATTACTAAAAATGTTCACTGACTGCAATTTTAAATAGCGATTTTACTGCAGTCGTTACATTAGTTGCATTCATTAGCATTATATTTTACTGCCGTATTCACAGACGACTGCACAAAACTCCATAAAATGAACGATAAAAGCGCAGCAGTCTCAGTCGAGAGGAGTATGGATTGTTTTTTGAAGAGCGTTTCCATCTCTCAAGACTACCAGAAAACCAAATAAAGTTGAATTACGGCTCGTACGCATAGATTCATTCCAACTCAACCCAAAGTTTACGTTTCCTCGTAAACCCGCTCGCGTTCTGACCCGTTCGCCATGTTCCGTGGCCACCCATAAAAGCTGAGTGACCCCCGGTGGCCAGAGGTCAGGGGCCGCCCGTCAGGGGGAAGGAAGTCCCGCCATACTGTTGTCAGAGTCCATCAGCAGCGGACGCACATGAAAGCGCCGCATTCCTGCTTTATGATGCCATCGGGCCACTGTAGCCTTTGCTCGTGCTAGATTCATGAACGCCGTTGACAGGATTAACGCCGTACGTCTCATTAGAGGATCTTGGCGCTGAGAGCCGCGGCGGGAGGCGAGCTGAGAAACTGAGCCATTAGTGCGTCTCGTCTGCTTTCACCTGCTCTCCTCTACCATATCTCAACAAAAATATTGTATATGTTCTCAGAACATTGTGGGAATGTTACGTTTAAATGTTCTCTGAACATTTCCGAAACTATAGTAACATTCAAAAAAGGTTTGACGAACCTCCAACCGAAACGTTTCAGAAAAAAACATGCCACGAACGACAGAGGTGGGCAAAGTACACAACTCCATTACTTGAGTAAAAGTAAAAGTACTATTGGTTAAATATTACTCCATTACAAGTGAAAGTTGTAAAGATAGATTTTTACTTAAGTAAAAGTACAGAAGTACTTGCTTTTAAAAGTACTTAAAGGGTTAGTTCACCCAAAAATGAAAATTCTGTCATTAATTACTCGCCCTCATGTGGTTGGACACCCGTCAGACCTCCGTTCATCTTCAGACACAAATGAAGATATTTTAGTGTAAATCTGATGCTCTGAAAGGCCTCCATTGGCTCAATGGCACGGTTCACTCTCAAGACCCTTAAAAGACACTAAAGACGTCGTTACAAAGTCCATCTCACTACAGTGGTTCTACAATAACTTTATAAAGCGACGAGAATAGTTTTTGTGCGCAAAAAAACCCTAAATAACGACTTATATCATGATGACCGATTTCAAAACAAGGCATCATGAAGCTTCGAAGCGTTATGAATCAGTGAGTCGATTCAGTGGTTTGAATCGCCAAAGTCACGTGATTTCAGCAGTTTGGCGGTTTGACACGCGATCCGAATCATGAATCGACTCGCTGATTCATAACGCTTTGAAGCTTCATGATGCATTATTTTGAAATCGGTCATCACTATATAAGTCGTTATTTAGGGTTTTTTTGCGCACAAAAACTATTCTCGTCGCTTTATAAAGTTATTGTAGAACCACTGTAGTGAGATGGACTTTGTAACGACGTCTTTAGTGTCTTTTAAGGGTCTTGAGAGTGAACCGTGCCATTGAGCCAATGGAGGCCTTTCAGAGCATCAGATTTACACTAAAATATCTTCATTTGTGTCTGAAGATGAACGGAGGTCTGACGGGTGTCCAACCACATGAGAGTAAGTAATTAATGACAGAATTTTCATTTTTGGGTGAACTAACCCTTTAGGTATCAAAAGTAAAAGTAAACGCATTATTTTATTATCGTTGCATTGCTAACTAACATCATTGTGGAACGTTAGCTATGCGTTAGCGCTCTATCCACAAGGCTATGGCAACTTGGCGGGTAAATCTATAAAAATCATTTGACCAATCACACTTCATACCAGTGTTAATTTTGACAGCAAATTTGGATTTAGTTTTAGTCAGTCGGTTGTGCGCACTGAGTCTGGGAACTGCCGCCTTCTATTTTGCCATCAATTGATTGGTGTTCAAAAAATACTTGGAAATCATTGAACTTCGTGTGATCCAGCAAGAGTGATTACTGATAGGCTGTCTGCAAAAAAAATAAATAAATCACGTTTTAAAGAAGAAAACAAACCATCCACTGACTTTCAAAGTGGCTACGACTTTCTACTTCGAGGGCCTTGATAGAAATGTAGTGGAGTAAAAAGTACAATATTTTTCTTTCAAATGTAGTGAAGTAAAAGTCATAAGTTTCCAGAAAAAATACTACTCAAAGAAAGTACAGATACTCAAAAAGTGTACTTAAGTACAATACTCAAGTAAATGTACTTAGTTACTGTCCACCTCTGAAGAACGATGTGCTAACATTTTGAGAACATCATCAAAGATCAGATAACTTTAAACGACTGCTCTATTAATGTTCCTGAAGAAGGTTTGTTCATAACTTTGAGGGTTCCCTGTTAGCTGGGATCAGGATTTATATGCACATGAAGGACAGTGACACTCGCTCTTTAAAGAGATGAATGTCAGTGTTTTCAATCAGTGCTCATTGAGTATCCGATGCCTGTTTGCTGTCAGAGCTTTTCATGTAAATGTTCAGTAACGTCAAGTGACCCCTGAATGTTCCCCGACTTCATGTAACACAAGCCCCAAACAAATCAATGCTAAAGGGAGAGTTCACCCAAAAAGCCAGTTCTGCCATCATTTACTCCTTGCAAACCTCTATGACTTTCTTCTGGTGAACTCAAAAGAAGATATTAAAAATGTTTTTCTGTCCATGCAGTGAAAGTCCACGTTGATTCCACAGTTTGTGTTTTCCAACAAAAGAAAGAAATGCACACCGGATTGGAACAACATGACGGTGAGTAAATATGAATGTCTTTACATGTTTTAGATCGGTTAATGTTGCCCAGTTTCTCTGTTTCACCCAATTTTGTCTTTTTCCTAATGCACTACAAGTAAAAAGGCCAACCTTGACATTTAAGGTCACTATATGACTGTCTCTATAGAACACACTATATTGCCAAAAGTTTTGTGACGCCTGCCTTCATATGCACAACGACTTCCCATTCTTAATCTGTAGAGTTTAATATGGAGTTGCAGCTCTAACTGCTTCAGCTCTTCTGGGAAGGCTTTCCTCAAGGTTTAGGAGTGTGTTTATGGGGAATCTTTTAGAAGCGCATTTGTGATGTTGGACGAGAAGGCCTGGTTCTCAGTCTCCGCTCTAATTCATCCCAAAGGTGTTCTATAGGGTCGAGGACTCAAGTTCCTCCACACCAAACTCGCTCATCCATGTCTTTATGGAGCGACGCTTTGTGCACTGGTCAGTCATGCTGGGACAGGAAGGGGCCGTCCCCAAACTGTTCCCACAAAGTTGGGAGCATGAAATTGTCCAAAATGTCTTGGTGAAGCATTAAGAGTTCCTTTCACTGGAACTAAGGGGCCAACCGCTGAAAATCAACCCACCCCATAATCCCCCCTCCACCAAACTTTACACGTGGCACAATGCAGCCAGGCAAGTCCCGTTCTCCTGGCAACCGCCAAACCCAGACTCGTCCATGGGATTGTCAGACAGAGAAGCGTGATTGGTCACTCAGAGAACACGTCTCCGCTGCTCTAGAGTCCAGTGGTGGCGCGCTTTACCCCACTGCATCCCACGCTTTGCATTGCACTTGGTGATGTGCGGCTTGAATGAGCTGCTCGGCCATGGAAACCCATTCCATGAAGCTCTACACA
>NC_137104.1:54637675-54652675 GCF_949357685.1 Gobio gobio | reverse complement strand
GTTCAGTAAAGAGACAGCTCTGGGGAAAAACTGTTCTTAAGTCTGCTGGTCCTGGTCCGGTGGATCCTGAAACGCCTGCCGGAGCGCAGGAGAGAAAACAGTCTGTGGGCTGGGTGAGAGGAGTGAAAATAAGTTAATAAAATAAGTTCATAAAGTTATTGTAGAAGCACTGTAGTGAGATGGACTTTGTAACGACGTCTTTAGTGTCTTTTAAGGGTCTTGAGAGCAGGGCTTAAAAACGGAAAAAAAAATATCAATGGGTTCACTCCGAGCAGAATCGATATTTTAGCGTTTCCGTTTTTGCGTTCCTCATTAAAAATTACTGTTCCGAAAACGGTTTGATTTGAAAAAATACCGGTTAATAACGTTATTTTAATTTAGCCTATACTTTAAACAAATATGTATAATAGACTTATTTTCACTCAATAATAATATAACGCATGGTAATTAAACTTGAATATTTATTTCATAACATTTTTAAAACCACAACAGAAATACATGCATTAATTACAAAGCATAAACAGCGGACCTGTTTTAATGGAGCGTAAAATGGCTCTTATGCCTAATTCTTTTCAGAAGAGTGAGAACATTCTTTGTAACGTTACATAACTTTTTTTCAACACGACTTGTTTTAAAAAATGTATAAATAAAGAATAAATAAACTGGATAACCATTAATGCACCGTCAACTGCTAATTTCAAAGCAAACACTGAGCGACACGTCCTTGCATCCCATAATCAAACTCAGTCAGCTAATAAAGCTTGATCATTAATGCAATATAACACCATTTAATATGAAGCATCAGCCGTCTATAGAAAACATTGAGCTGTCCTGTATTGGCAATCTGAAAGACTATAGGACAAATGTTTGATAGATGCTAGTAGCCTACTTGGACAGGCTTAAACGAAATCCACAAACTAGCCTAAATCCGACTATTTGAGCTTAAAGTCTGCACTGCTTATTTAAACATATGAAAATAATGTCCTCCAATACCTGCGCTTTCATTGATGAGCTCAGCGGGGAGAGAAATGTGCTTGAGGCGTGTAAATGCGCTCATACTGACGGTAGATTCACAGATGACATTTACTCACGCTTGATCCGTCACATCACATGCTGAACTACTCTATTCATGATTGGCCACTGCCAGATTAAAATATTAAAGAGAACGATAAAATAACGTTATTAACCGGTCAATGGTCATTTCAAATTAACGTTTCTGTTCAGAACGATTCAGTTAATTTTGATTTCGTTTTCGTTTTTGTTCCTCTTAAAATTTCGTTCGTTTCCGGTTTTCGTTTTCGTTCCTTGAACCGGTTCAGAGCCCTGCTTGAGAGTGTAAAGTTGAGCCAATGGAGGCCTTTCAGAGCATCAGATTTACACTAAAATATCTTCATTTGTGTCTGAAGATGAACGGAGGTCTGACGGGTGTCCAACCACATGAGGCTCAGTCATTAATGACAGAATTTACATTTTTGGGTGAACTAACCCTTTAAATGAGCATAATAGTGGCACTTTAAATGAGCACGGGTATCATACTGTACCTCTAGCTGTGTCCCAGTTACCGTCCACAGTTTACCGCAAATCCTGTGTTGTGTATTTTCTGCTCGCCTGTTGATTATTGTGTAATTAAGAGCCATTGTCAAAGAGCTGCTTTTATAGTTAAGACCATAACTGTACGTCTTCTACACTATTTTAGCATGTGATCCTTGTCTTTTATTCCTGCCATAATTACATTGAAAAAGTCCTAAAAAACCCTGTCAATCATATCAGTTATGATAGAATATGTCCCATATTGGTGGCATATTTTCCTTCATAGCCGTCTCGTTGGCGGGCCGCTGGTCTTGAGGAGGAGAAGCTCAATATTGAGGGGCAGAAGAGGTCTGTGTATTTATCTGAGCTGCTGTAAAACAGTCTGGACCGGCCGCCTGTCGACTGGACTCAGATCAGTCTCAGACGCTGATCAGATGGGTCTCCAGCAGCCGCACACACACACACACACACACACACACACACACACACACACACACACACACACACACACACACACACCGAAGGCCCAATGACAGCAGGCACTCCCGATAAACACACGCACACACACACAGACACGGATGCACACACACGCACACACACACACACACACTCTAGAATGTTCCTATGATCACCTGTCTCTCTTGTGTCAGTGTGATTGTGTGTAGAGTCAAACGGTGCATGAAACCATCCATCCATCATCATCCATCCATCATCATCCATCCATCATCATCCATCCATCATCATCCATCCATCCATCATCATCCATCCATCATCATCCATCATCATCATCCATCATCATCATCCATCATCATCCATCCATCATCATCCATCCATCATCATCCATCCATCATCATCCATCCATCATCATCCATCCATCATCATCCATCCATCCATCCATCATCATCCATCCATCATCATCCATCCATCATCATCCATCCATCATCATCCATCCATCATCATCCATCATCATCATCCATCCATCATCATCCATCCATCATCATCCATCCATCATCATCCATCCATCATCATCCATCCATCATCATCCATCCATCATCATCATCCATCATCATCCATCCATCATCATCCATCCATCATCATCCATCTATCTATCATCAATCATCCATCCATCCATCATCCATCCATCTATCATCAATCATCCATCCATCCACTATCTATCATCATCCACCATCTATCCATCCATGATCTATCATCCATCCATCCATGATCTATCATCCATCCATCCATCCATCCATCCATCATCCATCCATCTATCATCAATCATCCATCCATCCACTATCCATCTATCATCAATCATCCATCCATCCTTTATCTATCATCATCCACCATCCATCCATCCATGATCTACCATCCATCCTTTATCTATCATCATCCACCATCCATCCATCCACTATCTATCATCATCCACCATCTATCCATCCATGATCTATCATCCATCCATCCATCCATCATCCATCCATCCATCATCCATCCATCTATCATCAATCATCCATCCATCCACAATCTATCATCCATCCATCCATCATCTATCAGCTATCATCCATCATCCATCTATAATTACTCATCCATCCTCCATCCATCTATCCATTTATCATTCATCCATCTATCATCCATCATCCATCTATAATTACTCATCCATCCTCCATCCATCTATCCATTTATCATTCATCCATCTATCATCCATCATCCATCCATCCATCCATCCATCCACTATCTATCATCATCCACCATCTATCCATCCACAATCTATCATCCATCCATCCATCATCTATCAGCTATCATCCATCTATAATTACTCATCCATCCTCCATCCATCCATCCATTTATCATTCATCCATCTATCATCTATCATCCATCCATCCATCCATGATCTATCATCCATCCATCCATCATCCATCCATCTATCATCAATCATCCATCCATCCACAATCTATCATCCATCCATCCATCATCTATCAGCTATCATCCATCATCCATCTATAATTACTCATCCATCCTCCATCCATCTATCCATTTATCATTCATCCATCTATCATCCATCATCCATCCATCCATCCATCCATCCACTATCTATCATCATTCACCATCCATCCATCCACTATCTATCATCATCCACCATCTATCCATCCATGATCTATCATCCATCCATCCATCATCCATCCATCTATCATCAATCATCCATCCATCCACAATCTATCATCCATCCATCCATCATCTATCAGCTATCATCCATCATCCATCTATAATTACTCATCCATCCATCATCCATCTATCCATTTATCATTCATCCATCCATCCATCCATCCATCCATCCATCCATCCATCCATCCATCCATCCATCCACTATCCATCATCCATCCATTGTTCATTCATCCATCCATCCATCCATCCATCTATCTATTATCCATCCATCCATGATCTATCATCCATCCATCATCCATCTAACCACGATCTATCATCCATCCATCCATTCATCCATCTAACCACGATCTATCATCCATCCATCCATTCATCCATCTATCCACAATCTATCATCCATCTATCCACAATCTATCATCCATCATCCATCCATCCATCTATCCACAATCTATCATCCATCCATCCATTCATCCATCTATCCACAATCTATCATCCATCAATCCATCCATCCATCCATCATCCATCTATTCACAACCTATCATCCATCTATCCATTTATCATCCATCCAGCCATCCATCTGTCCATCCATCCTAGAAAAACTTCATCCTCTTAACTTTTAGTTTGATTTGATGCTTAACTCCTAATCTCTGCCCCACGAGCAGAGTCAGATCTGCGAGAGAAAGTCCAGGCTGTTCTCAGATCAGCTGCTGTGGGGAAATTCCACCAGCACATGACAGGAGTGTGTTGCTTTGGATCGTCTGTTGGGTGTTTGCGTTTCCTTCTGTGCTTGTAGGTTAGCCATGATGGGAGTCCAGACACATGCGATCTTCCCTGAACATTCTGCCTGTGTGTGTGTGTGTGTGTGTGCGTGTGTGTGTGTGTGTGTGTGTGTGTGTGTGTGTGTGTGTGTGTGTGAGAGATAGAGAGAGGGAGAGAGGGAGAGGTCTTGGCTTGTAGGATTTGGACCTCTCAGCCTAGAAACAGCCGGCCCAGTTTGGACTCAGACCTGGTGTTAATGTCCTTTTTTTTCTCCAATACAAATCTGTTGTGTAGCAACCCCCAGATTCTCCTTTACCCACAAACCGCATGTGTTTTTAAACGCACAGCAACACACACACACACACACACACACACACACACACACGACAGGCACACACAGAGAGAGAGACGTGTTGCTTATTCAGGTGTTCATGCACACCTAGATTAAATCAGACTCAGAGACTCAGAGAATGCTGACGCCGTTTCATTCTTCTGCTTCTGTTAGATCTGATACTAATCACGGCACATTCATATCTATTTACATCATAAACTATAATAGATTTAGGTTAAAGTGAAATAATTTAACAATACAATCTATAAACATTCAATGCAATTCATGCACTTCTTATATTTGAGGGATTTTCACCTAAAATTCATCATCATTTCATTTGGACCCCATTGACTTTCATTGTGGAGAAAAATATCATCCAGTCATACAGGTTATGAATAACACGAGGATGAGCAAACTAAATATGCCATGAATTCACGTCTCTGCTCTTATTGTGATTGATTTATTGCTGCATGTTATTCTAAAGAAACCTCTTCCTCCTGTTGCTCTCAATATTCAAATTATGATGAGTGTTTACTTTCAGTCTGAGTGTCCCGTTATGATTGATAAACGTGCAAAACATGCATTCCATATTTTGAGGATTATTATCAATGCATTCCATATTTTGAGGATTATTATCAATACATTCCATATTTTGAGGATTATTATCAATGCATTCCATATTTTGAGGATTATTATCAATACATTCCATATTTTGAGGATTATTATCAATGCATTCCATATTTTGAGGATTATTATCAATGCATTCCATATTTTGAGGATTATTATCAATGCATTCCATATTTTGAGGATTATTATCAATGCATTCCATATTTTGAGGATTATTATCAATGCATTCCATATTTTGAGGATTATTATCAATGCATTCCATATTTTGAGGATTATTATGAATGCATTCCATATTTTGAGGATTATTATGAATGCATTCCATATTTTGAGGATTATTATGAATGCATTCCATATTTTGAGGATTATTATGAATGCATTACATATTTTGAGGATTATTATCAATGCATTCCATATTTTGAGGATTATTATGAATGCATTCCATATTTTGAGGATTATTATCAATGCATTCCATATTTTGAGGATTATTATCAATGCATTCAATATTTTGAGGATTATTATCAATGCATTCCATATTTTGAGGATTATTATCAATGCATTCAATATTTTGAGGATTATTATCAATGCATTCCATATTTTGAGGATTATTATCAATGCATTCAATATTTTGAGGATTATTATCACTGCATTCCATATTTTGAGGATTATTATCAATGCATTCAATATTTTGAGGATTATTATCAATGCATTCCATATTTTGTGGATTATTATCAATACATTCCATATTTTGTGGATTATTATCAATGCATTCCATATTTTGTGGATTATTATCAATGCATTCCATATTTTGAGGATTATTATCAATGCATTCCATATTTTGTGGATTATTATCAATACATTCCATATTTTGTGGATTATTATCAATGCATTCCATATTTTGAGGATTATTATCAATACATTCCATATTTTGTGGATTATTATCAATGCATTCCATATTTTGAGGATTATTATCAATGCATTCCATATTTTGTGGATTATTATCAATGCATTCCATATTTTGAGGATTATTATCAATGCATTCCATATTTTGAGGATTATTATCAATGCATTCCATATTTTGAGGATTATTATGAATGCATTCCATATTTTGTGGATTATTATCAATACATTCCATATTTTGAGGATTATTATGAATGCATTCCATATTTTGAGGATTATTATCAATGCATTCCATATTTTGTGGATTATTATCAATACATTCCATATTTTGAGGATTATTATCAATGCATTCCATATTTTGAGGATTATTATGAATGCATTCCATATTTTGAGGATTATTATCAATACATTCCATATTTTGAGGATTATTATCAATGCATTCCATATTTTGTGGATTATTATCAATACATTCCATATTTTGAGGATTATTATCAATGCATTCCATATTTTGAGGATTATTATGAATGCATTCCATATTTTGTGGATTATTATCAATGCATTCCATATTTTGAGGATTATTATCAATGCATTCCATATTTTGTGGATTATTATCAATGCATTCCATATTTTGAGGATTATTGTGAATGCATTCCATATTTTGAGGATTATTATCAATGCTTTGCATATTTTGAGGATTATTATCAATGCATTGCATATTTTGTGGATTATTATCAATGCATTCCATATTTTGAGGATTATTATCAATGCATTCCATATTTTGAGGATTATTATCAATGCATTCCATATTTTGAGGATTATTATCAATGCATTCCATATTTTGAGGATTATTGTGAATGCATTCCATATTTTGTGGATTATTATCAATGCATTCCATATTTTGTGGATTATTATCAATGCATTCCATATTTTGAGGATTATTATCAATGCATTCAATATTTTGTGGATTATTATCAATGCATTCCATATTTTGAGGATTATTATCAATGCATTCCATATTTTGAGGATTATTATCAATGCATTCCATATTTTGTGGATTATTATTATCAATGCATTCCATATTTTGAGGATTATTATCAATGCATTCCATATTTTGAGGATTATTATCAATGCATTCCATATTTTGTGGATTATTATCAATGCATTCCATATTTTGTGGATTATTATCAATGCATTCCATATTTTGAGGATTATTATCAATGCATTCCATATTTTGTGGATTATTATCAATGCATTCCATATTTTGAGGATTATTATCAATGCATTCCATATTTTGTGGATTATTATCAATGCATTCCATATTTTGTGGATTATTATCAATGCATTGCATATTTTGTGGATTATTATCAATGCATTCCATATTTTGAGGATTATTATCAATGCATTGCATATTTTGTGGATTATTATCAATGCATTCAATATTTTGTGGATTATTATCAATGCATTCCATATTTTGAGGATTATTATCAATGCATTGCATATTTTGAGGATTATTATCAATGCATTCCATATTTTGAGGATTATTATCAATGCATTCCATATTTTGAGGATTATTGTGAATGCATTGCATATTTTTTGGATTATTATCAATGCATTCAATATTTTGTGGATTATTATGAATGCATTCCATATTTTGTGGATTATTATCAATGCATTCCATATTTTGAGGATTATTATCAATGCATTCCATATTTTGAGGATTATTATCAATGCATTGCATATTTTGTGGATTATTATCAATGCATTCCATATTTTGTGGATTATTATCAATGCATTGCATATTTTGTGGATTATTATCAATGCATTGCATATTTTGTGGATTATTATCAATGCATTGCATATTTTGTGGATTATTATCAATGCATTGCATATTTTGTGAATTGTGAATTGTGAATGCATTGCATATTTTGTGGATTATTATCAATGCATTCCATATTTTGAGGATTATTATCAATGCATTGCATATTTTGAGGATTATTATCAATGCATTCCATATTTTGTGGATTATTATCAATGCATTCCATATTTTGAGGATTATTATCAATGCATTGCTTATTTTGAGGATTATTATCAATGCATTCCATATTTTGTGGATTATTATGAATGCATTCCATATTTTGTGGATTATTATCAATGCATTCCATATTTTGAGGATTATTGTGAATGCATTCCATATTTTGTGGATTATTATCAATGCATTCCGTATTTTGTGGATTATTATCAATGCATTCCATATTTTGAGGATTATTATCAATGCATTCCATATTTTCAGGATTATTATCAATGCATTCCATATTTTGTGGATTATTATCAATGCATTGCATATTTTGAGGATTATTATCAATGCATTCCATATTTTGAGGATTATTATCAATGCATTCCATATTTTGAGGATTATTATGAATGCATTCCATATTTTGTGGATTATTATCAATGCATTCCATATTTTGAGGATTATTATCAATGCATTCCATATTTTGAGGATTATTATCAATGCATTCAATATTTTGTGGATTATTATCAATGCATTCCATATTTTGTGGATTATTATCAATGCATTCCATATTTTGTGGATTATTATCAATGCATTCCATATTTTGAGGAATATTTTATCCATATTATTATTATCTAAATATTTAGACAGTTTCGAGTTGAATTAAAGATGTTTTTACGTTGCACAGGGAACTCTTTATTCTGTAGTTTTGTTAACCCTTTGATGCTTTAATGGAGGCAGAAAGCGAAACCGCAGAACTGTAATAATGTCTGTTGATGCAGATGAGTCTAGCTTCTGTTTGAAGAGTGTGGGTGTGTTTGGGTGCTGGAGAAAGCCTTTGTAATGGTCTGGGACGGGCCCTCCCGGCACAGCTCGACACGTCACGTCAGTCCTGATGCGTGTGCGTGGAGTGCAGAAGCATCAATCGGCTCAGAAATCACACCTTCACCCTCCGCCCGCGCGAGGGGGAGTCCTACATGAGGTCACCGAGCCTCTAAACCTGAGAGTGGGAGGTGTTGAGACGACCGGGCAACAAAACGAGAGAAAGAGACAGAAAGGGAGAGAGAGAGAGCACGCGACATTTGTGGTGGGCTGCATAGAACACCACAAATCTGTGCTTTCATTTTCACTCTGCCTGTTCATGCTCACCCCTCACATCTGATGCATTCATGCACATTTACACAGGGCACATCAAGAACACGCAGCTACAGGAGTTACACATGCGTGTTCACCGTTATCCCATGATGCATGCTGTTTATACATCAGGATCCTTAAAACAAAATGCACTGAACTGATAAGCACAGGAATTAAGCCCATTATAGGAGACTATAAGCCTATTTTTGAGTCTTTGTGCAGATTTCTCAGATGAATTTGTCCTATTCTTCAGAAGAAACACTGAGGTGTGTGTGTGTGTGTGTGTGTGTGTGTGTGTGTGTGTGTGTGTGTGTGTGTGTGTGTGTGTGTGTGTGTGTGTGTGTGTGTGTGTGTGTGTGTGTGTGTGTGTGTGTGTTTATAACCCTCCAGCACGTTAGGTCCACTGTAAAAAAAGTCACAGTGTACTGTATAAATAAGAAGGAATCTTCCGTATTGTTTTTTTACAGGTGTTTTACCTGTATTTCGAATTACACATTGCATTAGTTTGTGTTTTAAGGGTTAACAGAAATTTCTG
Source organism: Gobio gobio (assembly GCF_949357685.1). Lineage (NCBI taxonomy): Eukaryota > Metazoa > Chordata > Actinopteri > Cypriniformes > Gobionidae > Gobio > Gobio gobio. Next base: position 54,642,694 of record NC_137104.1, on the reverse strand, counting down.
TCATATTACTGGATAATGTACTGGCAGAAAATGACCAGTACATTTACCGTTTACATTTTTTACAGTGTAAACATTTGACATTCTGCATGATACATCCATGTTGTGTGTGTGTGTGTGTGTGTGTGTGTGTGTGTGTGTGTGTGTGTGTGTGTGTGTGTGTGTGTGTGTGTGTGTGTGTGTGTGTGTGTGTGTGTGTGTGTGTGTGTGTGTGTGTGTGTGTGTGTGTGTGTGTGTGTGTGTGTGCATGTCCAAAAAGTCTGTTAAAAGTAGGAGAAATGTATCAGTAAATTCATTTTTTATTATTTTATTTTTTATTTAATTTAATTCAATTTAATTCAATTTTATTTTGTTCTCTACATTTTGTTTTTTTATTAATTTTTTTGTATGTTTAAAATTTAAATTTAATTTATTATTTTATTCTTTATTATTTTATTTTCAATTTAATTCAATTTTATTTTGTTCTCTATATTTTATTGTTTTCTTTATAAATTTTTGTATTTCTAAAATTTAATTTAAATTTAATTTATTATTTTATTTTATTTTCAATTTAATTCAATTTTATTTTGTTCTCTATATTTTATTGTTTTCTTTATTAATTTTTGTATTTCTAAAATTTAATTTAAATTTAATTTATTATTTTATTTTATTTTCAATTTAATTCAATTTTATTTTGTTCTCTATATTTTATTGTATTTTATTTTTTGTTAATTAAATTTTTAATTTAAGTTTAATTTTATTTTATTCTATATATTTTATATTTTATTTTATCCTTTATTCTTTTATTTTATTTAATTTTTTTATTTAATTCAATTCAATTTCATTTCATTTTATTCTTTAAATTTCATTTTATTGTATTTTGTATTATTTTTTGTATTTTTATGTAATTTAATTTTTAATTTGTTTAATTAATTTGATTATTTATAATTTGATTCTTTATTCTTTTATTTTTATTTAATTTAATAAGAAAAAATAATAATTTTATTTTATTCTTTATATTCTAATTTTAATCTTTTTCATTTTATTTATTTTTCCTAGTTTTGTGCGTTCTCATAACCTCGTCATGTAAAGCAAACTCATTGAATATTTGGTGTATTTTGTGATGAACTGCATGTGTTTGAAGAAACACTGAGGTGTGTGTGTGTGTGTGTGTGTGTGTGTGTGTGTGTGTGTGTGTGTGTGTGTTTGTGTGTGTTTATTACTCTCCAGCACATTAGGTGTAAACATTTGATGTTCTGGATGATAAATGCATGTTGTGCTTGTTTGTGTGTGTGTGTGTGTGTGTGTGTGTGTGTGTGTGTGTGTGTGTGTGTGTGTGTGTGTGTGTGTGTGTGTGTGTGTGTTTATATCTGTGTGTGTGTGTGTGTGTGTGTATGTTTATATATGTGTGTATATTTATATCTGTGTGTGTGTGTGTGTGTGTGTATGTTTATATATGTGTGTATGTTTATATCTGTGTGTGTGTGTGTGTGTGTGTGTGTGTGTGTGTGTGTGTGTGTGTGTGTGTGTGTGTGTGTGTGTGTGTGTGTGTGTGTGTATGTTTATATCTGTGTGTGTGTGTGTGTATGTTTATATATGTGTGTATGTTTATATCTGTGTGTGTGTGTGTGTGTGTGTTGGTTGAGCTGGTACACACACGCTGTGGTTACCTGACCTTTGTGTGCTGGGATGTGTGTGTGTGTGTGTGTGTGTGTGTGCTGGTTCACCTGTGGTGGTGAGTTCTGGTTAGATGATCTGATCTGGAGGTGTGTGGGTGACCAGATCCTCCACACACCTGCGGCTCAGCTCTGTGACTCATCCTGAGATCTGTGTCACATGATCACCCCATGCCCTGAAGCCATGGACACACACACACACACACACACACACACACACACCTGACCCAATCACACAAACTCACTTCACAACAATGACACGGTTGTGTTTTCAGAGCTGCTTTAAGACTGCAAAGTTTTACCGGAATACTTAAAAAAACCCGGATTTTACGAATTAATAATCAAGTGAGATTGGGGTATGAAGATGAAAACATTGATTTTGTGTGTTTAAGTGACTCTCTTCTTGAACGTTATGACTGTTCTGTTGGCTCAGTAATATCCTAAAGCTGCCTCAGTCTCAATGACCTGTAGGCCGAGAGTTTGTGTCTGTCTTCAGAGTGTCGTGTTTTAGCTTTGAGCTGGGAAAATGATATTGAAGATGTATTAAAATTCCCTCTTTCTCTTCTAGACAAAATGGACCAATGGGATTGATGACCACACAGATTTCTGTCCAATCAGATGCGCTGTAGACTGAGAATGCCCCTCCCCCGATGCCACCTGCCATCCACTGGCATCAGTGAGTGTCCATTCATGACTGAAACGTGGAGAATATGAACTTCCTGATTCAATAAGAAAAGACATCATCAGCTTTAGGACCCGCTGCATGACTTTAGATCGCTTCTTATTGCTATGCTTTATTTATTTATCTGGATTGATTTGAGATTTTTTTATAGTTTTATATAGCTATATATTATTCTAGTTCATTCAGAATATTTTATTTCATTTTATTTTATGTTTAATTTAATGTAATATCACACCCATCCATTCTCCAAACCGCTTATCCAATGTCCAATTTTATTTTATTTCTTATTTTTTATTTATTTTATTTATTATTTGTATTTTAATAATTATTTTATTTTATTTTAATATTTTAATTTAATTTATATATATTTTTTTATTTTATTTATATTATTTTAATACAATTTTTATTTTATTTATTATTTTATTATTTATTTTATTTTATATAGATGTATTATTTTATTGTATTATTTTGTTTTGTTTTATTTTTAATTTATTTTATTTATTATTTGTATTTTATTATTTTAATTTAATCTATATTTATTGTATTTATTTTATTTTAATACAATTTATATTTTATTTTATTTATTATTTAGTTATATTTTATTAATTTATAATTGACGTTTATTATATATATATATATATATATATATATATATATATATATATATATATATATATATATATATATATATATTCTTATTTGTATGTTATTATTTTATTTTATTTAAATGTATTTAAATTTAATATTTTTTTTTTTTTTAATTTAAAAAAATAATTTTATATTTTATTTATTTAATTTAGTTTTATTATTTAGTTTAGTTTTATTTTTTCTGTTATATATTTTATAATTTATTTATTATTTGTATTTTATTTAAATGTATTTAAATGTAATTAAATGTTCTATTTTATTTATTTTATTTAAATTTAAAAAAATAGTTTGATTTATTTTATTTAGTTTTATTTAATTGAATATTTTATTTAATTGTGTATATATATTATTATTTTTTCTATTTTTTTTATTAAAAAACAATTTATTTTATATTTTATTTATTTACATTTTCCCATGTGAGTGTATTCAGGTTTATGTTTGTGATGATTAGTGTGAGTGTGATATGAAGCAAACTCTTGGTTGAATGTTTGGTGTGTTTTGTGACTCCGTGTGTGTGACTGTGTGTGTGACAGTGGTGAAGCTCTCGTCCATTCAGTGTGTGTGTGTGTGTGTGTGTGTGTGTGTATCAGCTGCATTACTGATTTCACCTTCATGTGGTAACCTGGCACTGCACACACACGCCGCGCTCACTCAACGATGACGGCCACACACACACACACACACACGCTGGCATGCTTTCTCGGCCCTGTCGGTCACAGGAAGGGTAGCCACAGTCTCTCTGTGTGCGTTTATCCACGGTCACTGACCTCCCGATGTTCCTGACGAGGGGTCAAGCCTCCCGTCCGGCCTCCGCTTCTCCTCCACACTTCTCCGCTCCTCTGCTCCTCCGCTCCTCCGCTTCTCCACGCTCCTCCACACTCCTTATCCACTCCTCCTCCACTCCTCCACTTCTCCTCCGCTCCTCCGCTTCTCCACGCTCCTCCACACTCCTTATCCACTCCTTATCCACTCCTCCTCCACTCCTCCGCTCCTCCGCTCCTCCGCTTCTCCACGCTCCTCCACACTCCTTATCCACTCCTCCTCCACACTGCTTATCCACTCCTCCTCCACTCCTCCGCTTCTCCACGCTCCTCCACACTCCTTATCCACTCCTTATCCACTCCTCCTCCACTCCTCCGCTCCTCCGCTCCTCCGCTTCTCCACGCTCCTCCACACTCCTTATCCACTCCTCCTCCACACTGCTTATCCACTCCTCCTCCACTCCTCTGCTTCTCCACGCTCCTCCACACTCCTTATCCACTCCTTATCCACTCCTCCTCCACTCCTCCACTTCTCCTCCGCTCCTCCGCTTCTCCACGCTCCTCCACACTCCTTATCCACTCCTTATCCACTCCTCCTCCACTCCTCCACTTCTCCTCCGCTCCTCCGCTTCTCCACGCTCCTCCACACTCCTTATCCACTCCTCCTCCACTCCTCCGCTTCTCCACGCTCCTCCACACTCCTTATCCACTCCTTATCCACTCCTCCTCCACTCCTCCACTTCTCCTCCACTCCTCCGCTCCTCCACTCCTCCACACTGCTTATCCACTCCTCCTCCACTCCTCTGCTTCTCCACGCTCCTCCACACTCCTTATCCACTCCTTATCCACTCCTCCTCCACTCCTCCACTTCTCCTCCGCTCCTCCGCTTCTCCACGCTCCTCCACACTCCTTATCCACTCCTCCTCCACTCCTCCGCTTCTCCACGCTCCTCCACACTCCTTATCCACTCCTTATCCACTCCTCCTCCACTCCTCCACTTCTCCTCCGCTCCTCCGCTTCTCCACGCTCCTCCACACTCCTTATCCACTCCTCCTCCACTCCTCCGCTTCTCCACGCTCCTCCACACTCCTTATCCACTCCTTATCCACTCCTCCTCCACTCCTCCACTTCTCCTCCACTCCTCCGCTCCTCCACTCCTCCACACTCCTTATCCACTCCTCCTCCACTCCTCTGCTTCTCCTCCGCTCCTCCACACTCCTCCACTCCTCCACTTCTCCACGCTCCTCCACTTCTCCTCCGCTCCTCCACTTCTCCT
>NC_137104.1:54615175-54630175 GCF_949357685.1 Gobio gobio | reverse complement strand
GTTTAGGGGCAGTGTAAGGGGATAGAAAATACGGTTTGTACGGTATAAAAACCATTACGCCTATGGAATGTCCTCACATTTCACAAAAACAAACATGTGTGTGTGTGTGAAGGTGCTAGTAGTAGTCAGTTTATTGTGTGAGTGTGTGTGTGTGACTGAGTGTGTGTGTGTGTGTGTGTGTGTGTGTGTGTGTGTGTGTGTGTGTGTGTGTGTGTGTGTGTGTGTGTGTGTGTGTGTGTGTGTGTGTGTGTGTGTGTGTGTGTGTGTGTGTGTGAGAGAGAGAAAGTGTGTATGTGTGAGAGAGTGCTAGTAGTAGTCAGTTTATTGTGAGTGAGTGAGTGAGTGAGTGTGTGTGTGTGTGTGTGTGTGTGTGTGTGTGTGTGTGTGTGTGTGTGTGTGTGTGTGTGTGTGTGTGTGTGTGTGTGTGTGTGTGTGTGTGTGTGTGTGTGTGTGTGTGTGTGTGTGTGTGTGTGTGTGTGTGTGTGTGTGTGTGAGCATGTAAGCGAGTGTGTGCGTGTGTGTGTGAGTGAGTGAGTGTTTTCCCTGGGAATCAGACCCTTGATCTTAATGTTGTCAGGTACAGGATAATATATGAGTAAATGAATATGAAATATTGATTGAGTGTAAATATGAATGATGTGAGCAGAAGAGAGAGTGAGTCTCATAGAAACAAAGAAACTGAGCAATACAGAACATTATTAATCTTTCCTTTTACTACTTATTATTCTTTTTTAATTCTTTTTTTAAGTTTTATCTTTTGATAGATTTTTTTTTAAACTTTATTTGATATATTATTTTATTGCTTAAATTATAGAGTTTAGAGTCAAATATCAGAATCAAGAGATCCGTCTAATAATGATCATAATCTTGAGATTGTATGTTTATGATCATATTCTGCGGCCCTGCTGCTCACTCGACTGATGTGGCTTTATATGCACTTCTGTTTCCAGACGAGTCTTCAGATGGACGGATCTGGAGACGGATGTGGATGAATGTGGATCTGGAGACGGATGTGGATGAATGTGGATCTGGAGACGGATGTGGATGAATGTGGATCTGGAGACGGATGTGGATGAATGTGGATCTGGAGACGGATGTGGATGAATGTGGATCTGGAGACGGATGTGGATGAATGCGGATCTGGAGACGGATGTGGATGAATGCGGATCTGGAGACGGATGTGGATGAATGCGGATCTGGAGACGGATGTGGATGAATGTGGATCTGGAGACGGATGTGGATGATTGTGGATCTGGAGACGGATGTGGATGAATGCGGATCTGGAGACGGATGTGGATGAATGCGGATCTGGAGACGGATGTGGATGAATGTGGATCTGGAGACGGATGTGGATGAATGCGGATCTGGAGACGGATGTGGATGAATGCGGATCTGGAGACGGATGTGGATGAATGCGGATCTGGAGACGGATGTGGATGAATGTGGATCTGGAGACGGATGTGGATGAATGTGGATCTGGAGACGGATGTGGATGAATGTGGATCTGGAGACGGATGTGGATGAATGCGGATCTGGAGACGGATGTGGATGAATGCGGATCTGGAGACGGATGTGGATGAATGTGGATCTGGAGACGGATGTGGATGAATGCGGATCTGGAGACGGATGTGGATGAATGCGGATCTGGAGACGGATGTGGATGAATGCGGATCTGGAGACGGATGTGGATGAATGCGGATCTGGAGACGGATGTGGATGAATGTGGATCTGGAGACGGATGTGGATGAATGCGGATCTGGAGACGGATGTGGATGAATGCGGATCTGGAGACGGATGTGGATGAATGCGGATCTGGAGACGGATGTGGATGAATGCGGATCTGGAGACGGATGTGGATGAATGCGGATCTGGAGACGGATGTGGATGAATGCGGATCTGGAGACGGATGTGGATGAATGCGGATCTGGAGACGGATGTGGAGGATTGTGGATCTGGAGACGGATGTGGATGAATGTGGATCTGGAGACGGATGTGGATGAATGCGGATCTGGAGACGGATGTGGAGGATTGTGGATCTGGAGACGGATGTGGATGAATGTGGATCTGGAGACGGATGTGGATGAATGTGGATCTGGAGACGGATGTGGATGAATGTGGATCTGGAGACGGATGTGGATGAATGTGGATCTGGAGACGGATGTGGAGGATTGTGGATCTGGAGACGGATGTGGATGAATGCGGATCTGGAGACGGATGTGGATGAATGCGGATCTGGAGACGGATGTGGATGAATGCGGATCTGGAGACGGATGTGGATGAATGCGGATCTGGAGACGGATGTGGATGAATGCGGATCTGGAGACGGATGTGGAGGATTGTGGATCTGGAGACGGATGTGGATGAATGTGGATCTGGAGACGGATGTGGATGAATGCGGATCTGGAGACGGATGTGGAGGATTGTGGATCTGGAGACGGATGTGGATGAATGTGGATCTGGAGACGGATGTGGATGAATGTGGATCTGGAGACGGATGTGGAGGATTGTGGATCTGGAGACGGATGTGGATGAATGTGGATCTGGAGACGGATGTGGATGAATGTGGATCTGGAGACGGATGTGGATGAATGTGGATCTGGAGACGGATGTGGATGAATGTGGATCTGGAGACGGATGTGGATGAATGTGGATCTGGAGACGGATGTGGATGAATGTGGATCTGGAGACGGATGTGGATGAATGCGGATCTGGAGACGGATGTGGATGAATGTGGATCTGGAGACGGATGTGGATGAATGTGGATCTGGAGACGGATGTGGATGAATGTGGATCTGGAGACGGATGTGGATGAATGCGGATCTGGAGACGGATGTGGATGAATGCGGATCTGGAGACGGATGTGGATGATTGTGGATCTGGAGACGGATGTGGATGATTGTGGATCTGGAGACGGATGTGGATGATTGTGGATCTGGAGACGGGGATTAATGCAGAAGGTAAAGACGGATTGTATAGATTTGACCTCCAGCTCGAGTCCATTGGCAGATTCTTGTTCTTGTTTTAAACTCAAACTCGCTTCAGTCCCCAGAGAGCAAGCCTTTATATCTGATCTGGTGTTATGAGTGTTTATATTTTGAACTGGAGAACGAGACGGAAGCTGAATATGAAGATGATTTCTGCCCTGATGTCCATTGGCTTCAGAGTCTCTGCGCGTCTGTGTGTCATTATGGACTGTTTTGCACACATTTGTCCTACTATGAGTTTGTGCGAGTACAGCGTGTGTGTGTCTGTGGTGTGGGACCTCTCGGGCCCTCAGTAGGGGGCATTGAGTCATATGACAGGGCCGGGGGCCACAGGATGTGACATCAGCGCGGTCTGGGTGCCCGTCTGCTCACCGCAGGCGCTTGATCTTTCCCATTTGGCCGATCAGAGCTGCTGACGGACAGAATGAGTGACAGCACTCACTCACTCACTCATGACTAGAGCTCATTATCACCTCCTGATCTGTCTGCTGTTTCACCACACACACACACACACACACACACAGACCCACAGAGACACACAAAAAAGACACACACACACACACACACACACACACACACACACACACACACACACACACACACACACACACACACACACAGACACACACATGTTGGGTTTTCATGTTTTATGGGGACTTTCCATAGGCGTAATGGTTTTTATACTGTATAAACTGTATCCCCTTACACTACCCCTAAACCTACCCATCACACACACACACACACACACACACACACACACACACACACACACACACACACACAGACACACACATGTTGGGTTTTCATGTTTTATGGGGACTTTCCATAGGCGTAATGGTTTTTATACTGTATAAACTGTATCCCCTTACACTACCCCTAAACCTACCCATCACACACACACACACACACACACACACACACACACACACACACACACACTGCCCCTGCCCCTAAACCTACCCATCACACACACACACACACACACACACACACACACACTGCCCCTAAACCTACCCATCACACACACACACACACACACACACACACACACATACACACACACACACACACACACACACACACACACACACACACACACACACACACACACACACACACACATACACACACACACACACACACACACACACACTGCCCCTAAACCTACCCATCACACACACACACACACACTGCCCCTAAACCTACCCATCACACACACACACACACACACACACACACACACACACACACACACACACACACACACACACACACACACACACACACACACACACACACACACACACTGCCCCTAAACCTACCCAACACACACACACACACAGACACACAGACACACACACACACACACACACACACACACACACACACACACTGCCCCTAAACCTACCCATCACACACACACACACACACACACACACACACACACACACACACACACACACACACACACACACACACACACACTGCCCCTAAACCTACCCATCACACACACACACACACACACACACACACACACACACACACACACACACACACACACACACACACACACACACACACACACACACACACACACACACTGCCCCTAAACCTACCCAACACACACACACACACAGACACACAGACACACACACACACACACACACACACACACACACACACACACACACACACACTGCCCCTAAACCTACCCATCACACACACACACACACACACACACACACACACACACACACACACTGCCCCTAAACCTACCCATCACACACACACACACACACACACACACACACACACACACACACACACTGCCCCTGCCCCTAAACCTACCCCTCACACACACACACACACACACACACACACTGCCCCTAAACCTACCCATCACACACACACACACACACACACTGCCCCTAAACCTAACCCTCACAGGAGACTGTGCAGTTTACTTTCTGTGAAAAAAACTCATTCTGTGATTTATAAGCATTTTGAAAAGTGAGGACATGGGGAACGTCCTCATATTTCTCCCTCTTTTTGTCATTATACACATTTGTGTCCTGATATTTCACAAAAACATACTCACACACACACACACACACACACACTTGCACACACAGACTTGTGTTGTTTTAAAGGTAATTACAAACACTCATTTTTTTTAAATTTCCTTTATTAGTCGATATTGCAGCTGACGATCTTCCCAAATGTCTTGCACCCAAAATATAACTAAACACGTGATATAGATTGTGTTGATTTGATCTTTATGGTATTCAGGCAGAAGCTTTATCTTCATTAGAGAGAGAGTGTGTGTGTGTGTGTGTGTGTGTGTGTGTGTGTGTGTGTGTGTGTGTGTGTGTGTGTGTGTGTGTGTGTGTGTGTGTGTGTGTGTGTGTGTGTGTGTGTGGTGTGTGTGTGTGTGTGTGTGTGTGAGATCTACAGGATATATGAGGGAAGTGTTTAGGTCCTGGGACTCCTGACTATTTCTATTCATTGTATTTATTTACTTACTTTAGTCTTCCAATGATTACGAGCTCATGAAAGCTGCAAGTGTAATAATGATATAAGAATTATAATGAAGTGAGTTTTAAGTGAGATATTGTAGTGGTTTAGGCCACTGCTGAAAACACACACCGGCCCTGTTGACATCTGTCCGTAATGATCTTCACCTGCTGTTCAGATACATATTTATAGAGGAAGTGATTGACAGATAGAGAGAGAGAGAGAGAGAGAGAGAGAGAGAGAGAGGAGGGGGGGGGGGGGGGGGGGCAAGCTGTGGTTTAACACCTAGATGAGGCTCGCATCCTAATGACAGCTCATCTGAGGAGAGGAGGAGGAGGAGGAGGAGGAGGAGGAGGAGGGGGGGGGGGGCTGTGAGGTGCATGCTGGGGGATTCCTCTCGCTGGTGGAGGTGTCATGGTGTTGGTGTCTGATGGAGGGTTTGTGGTCACCTCTTGACTGTTTTTCTCACAACACATCTCCACGTTCATTTAGCAGCAGACCAGTTACTGCACTGAACATAGAGAACTGAACAATCTGCTCAATGCAACATCAGCCCGTGTGACATCATCCATGCAATAGAATGGAATGAAAAATAAATTAAAAAAATTATATAAAATAAAATATCAAATAAAAATAAAAAAATTATTTAAAATAATATATATATACATAAAATAAATAAATAAATAAATAAATAAAATAAACAATCAATAAAAATATGAACTAAAATAAATAATAACATAAATAAAAATTATAAAATAAAATAAAAAAAATATAAAAATGTATTAAAACAAATATAACAAATATCAAATACGTTTTATTAAATTAAAGCATTTAAATAAAATAAAAAATGAACTAAAATAAATATTAACAAATAAAAATGATAAAATAAAATAAATTGAAAAACATATAAAATATTTAAAAAAATTATAAGAATAAGAAAATATAAAAATTATAAATATATTATATCAAATACATTTTTTATTAAATACAACAAATACAATAAAAAATATTAACTAAAATAAATAATAACATATATAAAAAATATCAAATATAAAATAAAATAAAAATATATAAAAATTTATAAAAATAAATAAATACAAATTATAATAAAATAAAATAAGAAAATATAATAATTAAGAAAAAAAAGTAAATAAAAAATATAAAATAAAAATTTTAATATTCTTTTTTAAATCAATTAAAAATATAAAATTAAAAATGTAAATAAATTTAAACAATAATTAAATGAAAAATAAATAAAATATAAATAAGAAAATATAAAAATTAAGAATAAAAATCAAATAAATGTTTTATTAAATACAAAAATAAAATAAAAAATAAATAAATAAGAGAAAAATATTAACTAAAATAAATAATAACATATATAACAAATATAAAATAAAATATATAAAATTAATAAAACAAATATATATAAAATGTTTAATAATAAATCAATTACAAATATAAAATAAAAAATTAAATTAAAAAAAACTTAATAAAATAAAAAATAAATAAAATATACAATTAAAATATATAAAAATTAAGAAAAATAAATGTACAAATAAATAATAACATAAAAAACAAAAAATATATTTAAAAAAATAACCACACAGCCACATGGATTATCTCAAAAAATGTCCCTGTAAATTTAAGCAAGAAATTTGTTTCCATGACTTTCAAAAAAAAAATTTTTTTATGTTATCATAAACTTGGACAATATGTCTCTCAGTCTATATTTACTGGTGATATTGTGATTATTTTTAGGATATTTATAGGCACTTTTCAGTGATCACATCATTAGATCAGTTTTAATGATTTGTTTTCGTCTCGTGTGTCGCGTATATGAAGGTGTTAGGCATACAAATGACACTATATAATATTTATATATTTTTACATATTCTGTTTGAATTGCATTACATTTTCCAGGGCTTATTATATATAAACACTTTCCGGCCACTTTAGTAGTTAAACCTGTTCAACTGTCCGTTAACACAAATATCTATCGGCCAATCACATGGCAGCATCTCAATGCATTTAGGCGTGTGGACAGTCAAGATGGTCAATCGGAGCATCAGAATGTGATTTAAGTGATCTTTAAGCATGTTTACATGACATAAATCATGGTAAAATATCTGTGCAAACTCCACACCAGCAGCGGTTCGCCGTCCTGTACCTCTTCCCAGCAGTCTTTGCTTCCTGTGATTGCTAGCATGAGTGACAGTATCACTGGAGTGTGTAATGAAGAGAGCAACGCAAATCTTGCCGCGCGTGTCTCCATGTCACCTCCCATCTGCGGTTAACCTCTTCTCAAGCGTGAGCCTCTTACTGCAACTCACTTTCCCTACTGTCAGCTGTCAATCATCCCCGCAAGCCCCTCCCTCCCGGAGGCCCAGGGGCTAGCGGTGAAATGCTAGCGTGCTAGAGCCTAATGGGGTCTGATGGGTCTCATGGTGTTCGGTTTAAGACTCGGCCAGTAGGGAAGGTTCGCGTTTCGTGGTTTCTGACAGGAATCATGGGTCTGGCTTAGTGTTAGCTTAATTAACTCAACCGCAGCAGAGACTTTAAAGCTGTTTTTGGAGGGCTGCATGCGACGTACAGTAATGCCTTATGATGGGGGAGGTATTTTTGCGACTGGAGGTGTCAGAATTCATCTCCGCATCACAGAAATCCATTAGGGCCATTCCGTCTCAACTCAACTAGAGGTCACCGGTTCATATATTTGATTTCTGTTCATAAAAGACAAACATAAATAGTGATGAAAGCCAAAATATTAAATGTCACAGATGCATATTCACACTGTTTCGTAGAGGAGGGTTTCAAAATGGCAATTTTTACATGAGATCTGAAGCCAGTTTACAGGGGGGTAAACATGACTTTAGAAAGACGGCAGAATCATTATTTTATTTCTACACAGAGATTGGTAGATCTATTAGTGAAATCTGTTGACATTTATTCATCTTTTTTTTGCATTATATGCCAATGGTGACCGTTCAAAACTGGGAAAAAAGCACTTTTTGTGTGTTTTTCCCCAAGTTTCCATGCCTGTAACTCAAGAATTATTAAAGATATATTAATATCCTTTTAGATTCTGGTTCTCAACAAACTTTTCTTTTGGTGTCTCCATTTTAAAGGCCCTCGATGGTTTATTCCCAGAGATATGGAGATCTCAAGGTGGCTCCGTGAGTAAACTGGTAAAGTTCAGTGATCCAAAACCAAATGGGTAATTTTGCACACAGATGATACTTTTTATATTTAAAGAGGAATATCTGAGTGCCAAAAGTATTGTTTTTCCAAATTTTGCCAGTAACTGAAAAAGTATTAAAGACATCTCAATAGGATTTTAGATTCCGGTTCTTAACAAACTTTTCTTTTGGCGTCTCCATTTTAAAGGCCCTCGATGGTTCAGTCCCAGAGATATGGAGATCTCAATGTGGCTCCGTGAGTAAACTGGTAAAGTTCATTGGTCCAAAACCAAATGGGTCAATTTGCACACAGCTGATACTTTTTATATTTAAAGAGGAATATCTGAAAAACAAATAATATTGAAACTAGAAATTAATCTTGTTTTTTCCCCCCATCACATCAATTGCATAGAGCATACTGTCTGAGTGCCATAAGTATTGTTTTTCCAAAGTTTGCATGCTTGTAACTCTAAAAGTATCCAATATTTTGTAATATCCTTCTAGATTTTCATTCTTAATAAACTTTCGTTTTGTAATCTTAATTTTCAAGGCCCTATATGGTTCAGTCCCTTAGATATAGGGACCCCAACCTGACTCCATGTCTAAATTGTTGAATTTTACCAATTTTCAATGGTCAGAAACCAAATGTTGGCAATTTTTTTTAAACAGCGGATACTTACTGTGTTTAAAGAATAATGTCTGAAGAACAAATGACACTAGAACTGGAAATGAATCTTGTTTCACATCTTTTCTTTTGTAATGTTTATCTTTTTAAGGCCCTATATGGTTCATAGGGATGTCAATGCGGTAACGTGGAGTTATGATACTGTGTATTTGGTAGCTTCAGAAGTGGTAAAAATGAACAAAATCCCATCTTCCAAATATCCCTGAAACTGATTCAAATATATATTCTTATAAATACACGTTTTAAAAGCAAGTTAATGTGCCTCAACTTGACCATTTTCAGTGGATTTTTGGTATTCGGAGGGGTATGTTTTATGCGATTGTGTGTAAAGGAAACAAGATAAATTTCTAGTTTAAACATTATTTATTCTTCAGACATTCCCTTTTAAATGCAACAAATATCAGCTGTGTGCAAAGGGTAACCACATTTGGTTTTTGATGACTGAAAATGGGTAGAATTCACCAATTTGAACATGGAGATGCGTTGAGATCCCAATATCTATGGGACTCAACTGTATAAGGCCTTGAAAATAATTTTAAAAAACCATTAAAAGAAAAGTTTACGAACCAGAATATCTTTAATACTTTTTCAGTTACAGGCATGCAAACTTTGGAAAAACAATACTTATGGCACTCTTAAATATAACACAATACTTAAATATAAAAAGTATCATCTGTGTGCAAAATGACCCATTTGGTTTTGGACCACTGAACTTTACCAGTTTACTCACGGAACCACCTTGAGATCTCCATATCTCTGGGACTGAACCATCGAGGGCGTTCAAAATGGACACACCAAAAGAAAAGTTTGTTAAGAACCAGTATTTAAAAGGATATTAAGATATCTTTAATACTTCTTGAGTTACAGGCATTCAAACTTGGGGGAAAAAACACAAGAACTGCTTTTTTCCCATTTTTGAACGGCCACCATTGGCATATAATGCCACAAAGATTAATAAAGTCAACAGATTTCACTAATAGATCTACCAATCTCTGTGTAGAAATAAAATAATGATGCTGCCGTCTTTCTAAAGTCATGTTTACCCCCCTGTAATTTGGCGATTTAGGTGAAAATGGTCATTTTGACCCTCCTCTACGAAACAGTGTCAATCTACATCTGTGACATTTAATATTTTGGCTCTCATCACTATTTATGTTTGTCTTTACACACAAAAAAAAAAAAGTGGTTGATTTGACACGAAATCGAGTGTCGTATTAGATTTTTTTTTTATGTTTACAGGCGATTGTAGTGACTCTTCGCCGACTGATGCGCTTGTTTTTAACGTGACTTCTCTGTTTACTTCACACGTGCCGCTTGTTTTTCTGAACACTGAAGACCCGGGTTAAGTGTGTTTGTGGCCAGTGCCACTCTCTCTGAGGTCTCTCGGTAGAGACGAAAAGGTTTTTGCGTAATGATAGGGATTAACATTGTGTGTGTGTGTGTGTGTGTGTGTGTGTGTGTTAGCGCGCAGTATCTCGTCCTGAGATCCGCGGGCTCATTAACACTTTCCAGCCCTCTCTTCTAAGTGTGAAACAGGCCTATTGTTAAACGAACAGAGAAAAGAGGGAGAATTATAATAAGCACTTAATATAATCTCATTTAGCGGCTCAGAGGAACGTCCTAGAACGCCAGCGATACCGGTCAGTGGTCATCGTTAATTGCGTGCGAATCGGTGATGGCCGTCTAAAAAAAATAGCCCATCACTGACTTTGCAGAGATGTCTAAATTTAGGGCGCTGCCACGCGCAACGTTTTTGGCCCCCCACTGGGGCCACATTGGGCCCACATCGCCTCACCAACAAACGAATGGTGGGCGACAGAAAGAGACAAGAGGGAAGCGTGCCTCAGTGACAGCTTGCTTTACCGAAGTGAACAATGGAAGTATTGTTCGGTAGGGGATCTGGCATGACACCTTCTTTGCGCTTTGCAGCATCTCGAGAGATCAACTTAGAAAATAGATTTCACTATGTGTGTGTGTGTGTGTGTGTGTGTGTGTGTGTGTGTGTGTGTGTGTGTGTGTGTGTGTGTGTGTGTGTGTGTGTGTGTGTGTGTGTGTGTGTAAAACATGCATATGGACGTCTGAAACGCTGTCATTTTAAAGCTTTATTGAAAGACAATTATTTGAGTGATTCTACTTGGTACGTGGTCACAACACCCAATTGAGAAAACATGGAAACACGCTGACAAACCCGTTTCAGTGCTTTAGCTGATGAAGATAAAGAGGTTTTTTGTGGATATTAGTATTGGAGCTCATATTATCTTTATATTCGTACAATGACAATAAGCATAAAAATGTTAGATTGTCTTTGCCATTGGTACTAGTATTAGAGCTAACTTGTATTGAAGCTTGTGTCTTGTTGTTTTAACTAGTCTTGATGCATTTGTACAATGACGATAAGCATTAACTTTACTAGTAAAGATCAAATGATTTATAAAGATCCCATATTGTCATTGGTACTAGTATTAGAGCTAACTAGTATGGGAGGTTTTATCTTGTTGTTCTTTTCTAATCTTGTTCAACCCTCTACAATGCAAGTAAATCTTCACTCTGGGCGACTAAATAATGTCTATCATTAGCAATTGGCTAATAAATCATTCGATTTTACTCTCCAGTGTGTGTGTTAGAACCAGCATTAACTTCTTGAGCAATTTGAGCCTTGGCCGGTTCTCCACTGGTCCTCCACTTTTGATAGAGACTGGCCACTGCAGACCGGGAACACCCCACAAGAGCTGCAGTTTTGGAGATGCTCTGACCCAGTCCTCTAGCCGTCACAATCTGGCCCTTGTTAAACTCGCTCAAATCCTTACGCTTGCCCATTTTTCCTGCTTCTAACACATCAACTCTGAGGACAAAATGTTCACTTGCTGCCTAATATATCCCACCCACTAACAGGAGCCGTGATGAAGAGTCAGTGCTCATAATGTTATGCCTGATTGGTGTATATAGTATATCAGTCTGGCGAGTAAACTAAAAAATGTACTAGCCAATGGCGATTCTATTGCCAAGGTGCCATTTTGTACGCTGACAGTAAGCTTCTGGCTTGATGTGACTAGTACAGATTAGATTTTGTTTACCGGTCCCAGATCTGTATTATTCTTATATTTGTACAATGACAATATGCATCTGGCTTGACTTGACTAGTAAAGCATTGGAGTATTAGTATTAATATTTGTATTAGTATTGTTTTTGGTATTGGTATTGGTATTGGTATTGGTATTGGTATTAGTATTGGTATTGGTATTGGTATTAGTATTAGTATTAGTTTTGGTATTGGTATTGGTATTAATATTGGTATTAGTATTAGTATTAGTATTGGTATTGGTATTAATATTGGTATTAGTATTAGTTTTGGTATTGGTATTGGTATTGGTATTAGTTTTGGTATTGGTATTAATTGTGGTATTGGTATTGGTATTGGTATTGGTATTAGTTTTGGTATTGGTATTAATTGTGGTATTGGTATTGGTATTGGTATTAGTTTTGGTATTGGTATTGGTATTAGTTTTGGTATTGGTATTGGTATTAGTTTTGGTATTGGTATTAGTTTTGGTATTGGTATTGGTATTAGTTTTGGTATTGGTATTAATTTTGGTATTGGTATTGGTATTGGTATTAGTTTTGGTATTGGTATTGGTATTAGTTTTGGTATTGGTATTGGTATTAGTTTTGGTATTGGTATTGGTATTGGTATTGGTATTGGTATTAGTATTGGTATTAGTATTAGTAATAGTATTAGTTTTGGTATTGGTATTAATTTTGGTATTGGTATTGGTATTGGTATTGGTATTGGTATTGGTATTAGTTTTGGTATTGGTATTGGTATTGGTATTGGTATTGGTATTGGTATTAGTTTTGTTATTGGTATTGGTATTGGTATTGGTATTAGTTTTGGTATTGATATTAGTATTGGTATTGGTATTGGTATTGGTATTAGTTTTGGTATTGGTATTGGTATTGGTATTGGTATTGGTATTAGTATTGGTATTGGTATTAGTTTTGGTATTGGTATTAGTATTGGTATTGGTATTGGTATTGGTATTGGTATTAGTTTTGGTATTGGTATTAGTATTGGTATTGGTATTGGTATTGGTATTGGTATTGGTATTAGTTTTGGTATTGGTATAAGTATTGGTATTGGTATTAGTTTTGGTATTGGTATTAGTATTGGTATTGGTATTGGTATTAGTTTTGGTATTAGTTTTGGTATTGGTATTAGTTTTGGTATTAGTTTTGGTATTGGTATTAGTATTGGTATCGGTATTGGTATTAGTTTTGGTATTAGTATTGGTATTGGTATTGGTATTAGTATTGGTATTGGTATTGGTATTGGTATTAGTTTTGGTATTAGTATAAGTATTAGTATTGGTATTGGTATTGGTATTGGTATTGGTATTGGTATTAGTTTTGGTATTAGTATGAGTATTAGTATTGGTATTGGTATTAGTTTTGGTATAAGTATGAGCATTAGTATTAGTATTGGTATTAGTATTGGTATTGGTATTGGTATTAGTTTTGGTATAAGTATGAGCATTAGTATAAGTATTAGTATTGGTATTGGTATTGGTATTGGTATTGGTATTGGTATTAGTTTTGGTATAAGTATGAGCATTAGTATTAGTATTGGTATTAGTATTGGTATTGGTATTTGTATTAGTTTTGGTATTAGTATTGGTATTGGTATTGGTATTAGTTTTGGTATTGGTATTGGTATTGATATTAGTATTGTATAGTAAAGTAAAAGTACTGGAGCTCTTATTAGAACTAATCATGTTGGTTTAATTCACTTTGTTGTGTTTGTGTTGTCAAATTATGTAAAGATCCCAGATTGTCTTTGGTACTTGTATTAGAAGTAGATTAAAGTCTATCTAAATATCATTCATATTTTCTGATTTTATTTGTCTTATCTTATCCTTTTAGTGTAGAAAGAGCAAAGCTGACTGTTTTTAGGATGACAACATTTTTTAAAAGTTACATTTTTAGGCTGATGAATTTTTTAGGCTGCTCTACCTCAGTGGTCTAACAGCACTCGTCAATGTCAAAATGATCGTGATGGCCAATCAGATCAAAGAAGGCGGGGCTTACGGTCATACTGTCACACACGCAAACACGCGTTAACACTGTTTATGAAATGTTAAGCCATTTTGAATTGAGAAAATGTGATCATGTTTCATGTAATTCATAAATGAATGTGATGACAAGGCAAAAAAAGTTAGCATTTTCTACATATTAGACATACAAGTAAGAGCATTTTAAAATAAAACATTATTTGCAAATAGTTTAAATGGATTACTTCATTAGCATACTACAATTACACTCGATCTACTCCATCTGTGTTTGATCATCGCTCTGAATCTGATCTGGATGTAGTCTTTGACAATTTTCTCAGCTTTTTGTTCAAAATGTTGCTTTTTTATGAAACATAAATAAAACCCAGATTCAAGTGTTGATAAAAAAAAATGAATGCAGGATGCTAGAATAAAACTTGGATTTTGGTTTAAAAGCAGAGGGTCTGCTCTTTTGATATATTGCATGCTCAGATATTCAAACAACAAATATTCTATGTGCCATTACATTTTTGTGAAAATTATCAAAAACCCTGGCAGTGGCTGGCAGGGGCGGGGAAAGAGTTAATCCTTTA
>NC_137104.1:54605175-54607675 GCF_949357685.1 Gobio gobio | reverse complement strand
TATTGAAATTATGTAAAATATTTATTTAATGTAATTTACTTTATTTTATCAATTTTACCTTTGGGAGCATACAGGAAATAAAGTACATAATACTGTTTAATTTGATTTAATTTAAATTTTTATTTTGTATTATTTTGTATTTTATTATTTAGTTTTATTTATTAATATTTATATTTATTTATTTTTTAATTTAATTATTATTCTATTTATTTTATTAACATTTTTAATGTTTTATTTTATTTTATTATTTTATTTAATTTTATCTTTTTTTTTAAATCTTTTTTATCTTGGTATTTTATTTTCCATTGGTACAGTGCTGAGCCGGTGGTAGATGTACAGCTGGATAGAGCACCAATGTCAATACTTTCAATAGTAGTGTGTGTATGGAAATGTGTATTTAGCTGTGAAAACAGTTTGAGTATCACCACAGACCACCGCTGCAGATCTAACCTCGCTGTTTCTCATCTCCCCGGTCTCACACACAACAGGTGAGCCTCGAAGACCCTCACGTCGCAGCATCAGGACCGCAGCATCACTGATCATGTGACTTCTCAGAAAGGTGAGGCGGATCGCGGAGGATCAGAGTTTACACGTGTCAGGGAGAGAGTGAGACAGCCAAAGTGATGCTTGTGCTCTGAAGTCCTCCATTTCCTTTCTTCCAGCGCCGGTTCCTCTTTTCCTAGCAGACCAGACCGAGAAGAGAGAGAGAGACTCATCACACTGACCTCAGACCAGTGACAGTGAGTTAATACAACAACATCATCTCAAAGCACTTGACATTGAGAGACACAAGGTTACCACACACACACACACACCTCCTGTGTAAGGTGTGTCCGTCCCGCTGTGGGTCACTCATCTGTACAGACAACAGATGCTCTCTTCAGAAAGTCCACCTGTAACACACACACACACACACACACACACACACACACACACACTCTTGCATACACACATTTACACATAAACGTCTGTTGTTTCAGCAGTATAACACTGATTATAATACAGAGTACAGACGTGTGTCTGTGCATGACCTTAATAACCCCATGACTGCAGAGTTGCTGACCTCTGACCCCACTTTACACGGCTAATGTGGCTTTTTTTGCAGCTCTGAGAGACGTGGTTGCTAGGGTGCTGCTGGGATGGTTTGGGTAGTTGCTAGGGTGCTGCTGTGATGCTAGGGTGCTGCTGGGATAAAGCGTCAATTAAACAAAAGGCGTAAGAGAGTAAAATTCTGATTTCATCTTTAGGAGGTCATGTTGCTAGGTTGTTTTTGGTAGGGGTGGTGGGTTCTGGGGTATTTTGGTTGCTAACTAGGGTGTTTTGGGTGGTTGCTAGGGTGTTTTGGTGGTTTCTGGGGTGTTGCTAGGGTGTTGCTAGGTTGTTTTTGGTAGGGGTGGTGGGTTCTGGGGTATTTTGGTTGCTTACTAGGGTGTTTTGGGTGGTTGCTAGGGTGTTTTGGTGGTTTCTGGGGTGTTGCTAGGGTGTTGCTAGGTTGTTTTTGGTAGGGGTGGTGGGTTCTGGGGTATTTTGGTTGCTTACTAGGGTGTTTTGGGTGGTTGCTAGGGTGTTTTGGTGGTTTCTGGGGTGTTGCTAGGGTGTTGCTAGGTTGTTTTTGGTAGGGGTGGTGGGTTCTGGGGTATTTTGGTTGCTTACTAGGGTGTTTTGGGTGGTTGCTAGGGTGTTTTAGTGGTTGCTGGGTGTTGCTAGGGTGTTTTCAGGTGGGGGGGGTCTGGGTTATTTTGGTTATATACTGAGGTGTTTTGGGTGGTTGTTAGGGTGTTTTGGTGGTTGCTGGGTGTTGCTAAGGTGTTTTCAAGGGGAGGGCATTCTGTGGTATTTTGGTTGCTTACTGAGGTGTTTTGGGTGGTTGCTAAGGTGTTGCTAGGGTTTTAGAGGGGGGGTAGTCTGGGGTATTTTGGTCGCTTACTAGGGTGTTTAGTGGTTGCTGGGGTGGTGCTAGGGTGTTTTCACCAGGGGGGGGGGCATGGTTCTTTGGTATTTTGTTTGCTTAATAGGGTGTTTTGGTGGTTGCTGGGGTGTTGCTAGGGTGTTTCCAAGGGGAGGAGATTCTGGGGTATTGGTTGCTTACTAGTGTGTTTTGGTGGTTGCTGGGTGTTGCCAGGGTGTTTTCAGGTGTGTGTGTGGGGGGGGGGGGGGTCTGGGGTATTTTGGTTATATACTGAGGTGTTTTGGGTGGTTGTTAGGGTGTTTTGGTGGTTGCTGGGTGTTGCTAAGGTGTTTTCAAGGGGAGGGCATTCTGTGGTATTTTGGTTGCTTACTGAGGTGTTTTGGGTGGTTGCTAAGGTGTTGCTAGGGTTTTAGAGGGGGGGTAGTCTGGGGTATTTTGGTCGCTTACTAGGGTGTTTAGTGGTTGCTGGGGTGGTGCTAGGGTGTTTTCACCAGGGGGGGGGGGGGGGGCATGGTTCTTTGGTATTTTGTTTGCTTAATAGGGTGTTTTGGTGGTTGCTGGGGTGTTGCTAGGGTGTTTCCAAGGGGAGGA
>NC_137104.1:54597675-54600175 GCF_949357685.1 Gobio gobio | reverse complement strand
CGACTGAAAGCAACCGCAGCAAATGTTTCACAGCACATCGAAGAATAATCAACCTCGTCTGACTCCTGAATATTCAGATGAGGATGATGACAAATCACTTCTTGTCTTCATCCCTGTCAGCATTAGTCCTGTATGAATATATCAATGCATCTGTTCACTGGTTATTTATACATTCTGATGAGCTTCCCCACAACTTCATGCAGCTCCGCCAAGCCGTCTCACAGCCTTTGAAGAGGCTGACGACTGCTTTTAGACATGAAAAGTGTCTGTACATGACGTTTAACCCCACAACTGCAGAGTTGCTGACCTCTGACCCCACTTCACACGGCTAATGTGGCTTTTAGCAGCTCTGAGAGACGTGATGATGACACGAGCTAAAGTTTGCGCTCAGAAGCTGCTTTTACACGATGATGCAACACTGACAGTTTTTACATGTTCTGAACGCCGCTAAAGCTCTGCTGGGATGGATTGGGTGGTTGCTATTGTATTTTTTTTGGGGGGGAGTTATTTCGGTTGCTTACCAGGGTGTTTTGGTGGTTGCTAGGTTGTTTTGGTGGTTGCTAGGTTGTTTTGAGTGTGGTGGGGTCTGGGGGTATTTTGGTTGCTTACTAGGGTTTTTTTGGTGGTTACTAGGGTGTTTTGGGTGGTTACTAGGGTGTTTTGGGTGGTTACTAGGGTGTTTTGTGGTTACTAGGTTGTTTTAAGGGTGGTGGAGTCTGGGGGTATTTTGGTTGCTTACTAGGATGTTTTGGGTGGTTGCTAGGGTGTTTTGTGGTTGCTAGGGTGTTTTGAGTGTGGTGGGGTCTGGGAGTATTTTGGTTGCTTACTATGGTGTTTTGGGTGGTTGCTAGGGTGTTACTAAGGTGTTTTGGGGTAGGGGTTCTGGGGTTTTTTGGTTGCTTACTAGGGCGTTTTGGTGGTTCCTAGGGTGTTTTGAGGGTGGTGGGGTCTGGGGGTATTTTGGCTGCTTGCTAGGGTGTTTTGTGTGGGTGGGGGTTCTGCCGTATTTTGATTACTTACTATGATGTTTTTGGTGGTTGCTAGGGTGTTACTAGGTTGTTTTGGGGTAGGGGTTCTGGGGTATTTTGGTTGCTTACTAGGGTGTTTTGGTGGTTGCTAGGGTGTTTTGAGGGTGGTGGGGTATGGGGGTATTTTGGCTGCTTGCTAGTGTGTTTTGTGTGGTTGCTAGGGTGTTGCTAGGGTGTTTTGTGAGGGTGGGGTTTCTGGCGTATTTTGGTTGCTTACTAGGGTGTTTTGGGGGGGCTGGGTTATTTTGGTTGCTTGCTAGGGCGTTTTGGTGGTTGCTAGGGTGTTTTGAGGGGGGCTGGATTATTTTGGTTGCTTGCTAGGGCATTTTGGTGGTTGCTAGGGTGTTTTGAGGGTGGTGGGGTCTGGGGGTATTTTGGTTGCTTACTAGGGTGTTTTGGGTTGTTGCTAGGGTGTTACTAGGGTGTTTTGGGACAGGGGTTCTGGGGTATTTTGGTTGCTTACTAGGGCGTTTTGGTGGTTGCTAGGGTGTTTTGAGGGTGGTGGGGTATGGGGGTATTTTGGCTGATTGCTAGGGTGTTTTGTGTGGTTGCTAGGGTGTTTTGTGTGGTTGCTAGGGTGTTTTGTGTTGGTGGGGGTTCTGGCGTATTTTGGTTGCTTACTATGGCGTTTTGAGGGTGGTGGGGTATGGGGGTATTTTGGCTGCTTGCTAGGGTGTTTTGGGTGGTTGCTAGGGTGTTGCTAGGTTGTTTTGTGTTGGTCGGGGTTCTTTTTTTTATTGCATACTATGTCTTTTGGGTGGTTGCTAGGGTGTTGCTAGGGTGTTTGCAAATTTTGGTTGCTTACTAGGGCGCTTTGGGTTGTTGCTAGATTGGTCTGGGTAGTTGCTAGGGTGTCTGCATATAGAAACAAAGTGTTTCCCTTTAAATCTATCCGGTCTGATGTGCAACTTGAACTGTTCGGGTCAGGGATCTTGTTCAGAATTACAATTACAAAATGGAACGAAACGATTTTACATTTTACAGCTGAACGAGACACTCAGGTCAGCACATCTTTAACACACACACACACTCAGTCACTCATAATCAGACCTGCTCAGAAATGGTGTGATGGAGAGACAGAGAGAGAGAGAGAGAGAGAGAGAGAGGTGGGGGGGCTTCTGCCTGGTTAATCATAATGTAGTTTTAATTAAAAACTCTGTGTCAAAGGGTTTAGCTCAGAGATCAGAGCCAGATTGCAGCGCGGCAGCAGATCACTGAGAGCACGAACATACATCACACACACACAGTGCCATATTAAACGTGAGTGTGTGTGTGTGTGTGGAGGGACAGCTTGTCATGTTGATCAGGTCTCGGTGTGAACGAGGTATCAGGGAAGGACATCAGGCCAGTTCCTTTGGATTATTCTCTCTCTCTCTCTCTCTCTCTCCCGTGTGCTTGTTGAGGAGCGTTTGCCTGCGTGTGCGGTTAGTCGCTGTGAAAGCAGCTCTGGGGTGTGTGTGTGTGTGTGTGTG
>NC_137104.1:54587675-54590175 GCF_949357685.1 Gobio gobio | reverse complement strand
AGTTAAAACAACCCAATCGTTGGGTTAAAACAACCCAATCGCTGGGTTAAAACAACCCAATCGTTGGGTTAAAACAACCCAATCGCTGGGTTAAAACAACCCAATCGCTGGGTTAAAACAAACCAATCACTGTGTTAAAACAACCCAATCACTGGGTTAAAACAACCCAATCGCTGGTTAAAAACAAACCAATCGCTGGGTTAAAACAACCCAATTGCTGTGTTAAAACAACCCAATCGCTGGATTAAAACAACCCAATCGCTGGATGAAAAAAACCCAATCGCTGTGTTAAAACAACCCAATCGCTGTGTTAAAACAACCCAATCGCTGGTTTAAAACAACCCAATCGCTGGTTTAAAACAACCCAATCGCTGGGTTAAAACAACCCAATTGTTGGGTTATAACAACCCAATCGCTGGGTTAAAGCAACCCAATTGTTGGGTTAAAACAACCCAATCGCTGGTTTAAAACAACCCAATCGCTGGTTTAAAACAACCCAATCGCTGGGTTAAAACAACCCAATTGTTGGGTTATAACAACCCAATCGCTGGGTTAAAGCAACCCAATTGTTGGGTTAAAACAACCCAATCGCGGGGTTAAAACAACCCAATCGTTGGGTTAAAACAACCCAATCGTTGGGTTAAAACAACCCAATCGCTGGGTTAAAATAACCCAATCGCTGGTTTAAAACAACCCAATCGCTGGGTTAAAACAACCCAATTGTTGGGTTAAAACAACCCAATCGTCGGGTTAAAACAACCCAATCGCTGGTTTAAAACAACCCAATTGTTGGGTTAAAACAACCCAATCGCTGGATTAAAACAACCCAATCGCTGGATTAAAACAACCCAATCGCTGAGTTAAAACAACCCAATCGTTGGGTTAAAACAACCCAATCGCTGGGTTAAAACAACCCAATCGTTGGGTTAAAACAACCCAATCGCTGGGTTAAAACAACCCAATCGCTGGGTTAAAACAAACCAATCACTGTGTTAAAACAACCCAATCGCTGGGTTAAAACAACCCAATCGCTGGTTAAAAACAACCCAATCGCTGGGTTAAAACAACCCAATTGCTGTGTTAAAACAACCCAATCGCTGGATTAAAACAACCCAATCGCTGGATGAAAAAAACCCAATCGCTGTGTTAAAACAACCCAATTGCTGGGTTAAAACAACCCAATCGCTGGTTTAAAACAACCCAATCGCTGGTTTAAAACAACCCAATCGCTGGGTTAAAACAACCCAATTTTTGGGTTATAACAACCCAATCGCTGGGTTAAAGCAACCCAATTGTTGGGTTAAAACAACCCAATCGCTGGATTAAAACAACCCAATCGCTGGATTAAAACAACCCAATCGCTGAGTTAAAACAACCCAATCGTTGGGTTAAAACAACCCAATCGCTGGGTTAAAACAACCCAATCGTTGGGTTAAAACAACCCAATCGCTGGGTTAAAACAACCCAATCGCTGGGTTAAAACAAACCAATCACTGTGTTAAAACAACCCAATCGCTGGGTTAAAACAACCCAATCGCTGGTTAAAAACAACCCAATCGCTGGGTTAAAACAACCCAATTGCTGTGTTAAAACAACCCAATCGCTGGATTAAAACTACCCAATCGCTGGATTAAAACAACCCAATCGCTGTGTTAAAACAACCCAATCGCTGTGTTAAAACAACCCAATTGCTGGGTTAAAACAACCCAATCGCTGGTTTAAAACAACCCAATCGCTGGTTTAAAACAACCCAATCGCTGGGTTAAAACAACCCAATTGTTGGGTTATAACAACCCAATCGCTGGGTTAAAGCAACCCAATTGTTGGGTTAAAACAACCCAATCGCGGGGTTAAAACAACCCAATCGTTGGGTTAAAACAACCCAATCTTTGGGTTAAAACAACCCAATCGCTGGGTTAAAATAACCCAATCGCTGGTTTAAAACAACCCAATCGCTGGGTTAAAACAACCCAATTGTTGGGTTAAAACAACCCAATCGTCGGGTTAAAACAACCCAATCGCTGGTTTAAAACAACCCAATTGTTGGGTTAAAACAACCCAATCGCTGGATTAAAACAACCCAATCGCTGGATTAAAACAACCCAATCGCTGAGTTAAAACAACCCAATCGTTGGGTTAAAACAACCCAATCGCTGGGTTAAAACAACCCAATCGTTGGGTTAAAACAACCCAATCGCTGGGTTAAAACAACCCAATCGCTGGATTAAAACAACCCAATTGCTGGGTTAAAACAACCCAATTGCTTGGCTAGTCAATTTCAACCCAACTTGGGTTATTTTTAACCCAGTATTTTTTAGAGTGTGCTATTTGCCATACTGCTTTTAAATACATTTGACATTTTTTAAATAAAACCTTAATATATTTTAACATAATTAATAAAAACTATATTATTAGTAAATGTTTATCTGTAATATACTTATGACCATTGCATTTGAAGAATTCCACAGAAATTTTGCCTGCTTTTGAAATATTTCAGAGT
>NC_137104.1:54580175-54582675 GCF_949357685.1 Gobio gobio | reverse complement strand
GTGTGTGTGTGTGTGTGTGTGTGTGTGTGTGTGTGTGTGCGTGCGTGTGTGTCTGTGTATGTGTGTGTGAGAGAGAGAGAGAGTGTGTGTGTGTGTGTGTGTGTGTGTGTGTGTCTGTGTGTGTGTGAGAGAGAGAGAGAGAGAGAGAGAGAGAGAGTGTGTGTGTGTGTGTGTGTGTGTGTGTGTGTGTGTGTGTGTGTGTGTGTGTGTGTGTGTGTGTGTGTGTGTGTGTGTG
Source organism: Gobio gobio (assembly GCF_949357685.1). Classification (NCBI taxonomy): domain Eukaryota; kingdom Metazoa; phylum Chordata; class Actinopteri; order Cypriniformes; family Gobionidae; genus Gobio; species Gobio gobio. The sequence goes on along the minus strand of NC_137104.1, from coordinate 54,582,440 downwards.
TGTGTGTGTGTGTGTGTGTGTGTGTGTGTGTGTGTGTGTGTGTGTGTGTGTGTGTTCTCCCCAGGTCTCTCAGCAGCTGTTTAACACACAGAAGGACGGATTGAATCCATTCAACATCTCAGCTCTCAAACAAACCTTCACAAAGACTCCTGCGATGCCATTCTACATGAAACACACACACACTTCTGCTATACAACACCCAGACAGGCCTGCATGTGTTTGGACACTCGAGTCACACTTCAAAATGTCTGAATGTGATTCTAAAATCAAATCAAGTCTAATTTATGAGACATGTCCGCGTTTGTTGGGTATGAATTTCTAAATAGTTTATAGCGCATTTGCATGAAATATAATAAGAGCGAGAGTGTGTGTTGTGGTTTTTCACTCTCTCTTAATATCACAGTGTGTTTGAGGGCCTGTAACTGCTCTGATCTCTGGTCCTGTTAAAGCTGCTTACAGAGTGTCACAGACCCACTTCTCGTTCACCGTTCCTCTTTCTCTCCCGATGTATGTCGCACCTTCACGAGATCCGACACGATTAGTAGATTAAATTGCACAACGAAGTCTCATAACCACAGACCATCTAAATGAGGATGTTCATTTTTATAAGCGTCCCAGAAGCTCTCTAGTACTGAGAGGTGTGGGTCCAGACCCAGCAAACAAAGTCCTGTGTGTCTAATATGAGCGTCCTGCACAGATAATGCTTGATAAATTCTGTTGTTGGTGGTGATGAGCACAGAGTTGACACAGAAGCCTTGTGGTGACACTTTCCCTCGCACTTTTGTTTTGTCGTGTTTCACTTTTTGTCAGAGTCTCTGTGATCTTCTGTTCTGTAGATTCAGCTCGGGTCTCTCTTCCATTGTACGTCTGTAGTTAAAACAAGTGATGATTGGCCAAGCAGCACTAATTATTGAACAGACCTCATATTGTCCAAATGCTACGGAGGCTTATTTATGCACTGAATAAACTTTACTTTCACTCGCAAAACCTTTGCGTTCCCTCGAGAAACTTTACGTTCCCTCGCCAAGTTTTACATTATCTTGAGAAACTTTACGTTTACTTACCGTTTTACATTACCTCAAGAAACTTTACGGTCACTCGCCAAGTTTTACATTACCTCGAGAAACTTTACGTTTTACATTACCTCAAGAAACTTTACGTTCCCTCGCCAAGTTTTACATTATCTTGAGAAACTTTACGTTTACTTACCGTTTTACATAACCTCAAGAAACTTTACGGTCACTCGCCAAGTTTTACATTACCTCGAGAAACTTTATGTTTTACATTACCTCAAGAAACATTACGTTCCCTCATCAAGTTTTACATGAACTCAAGAATTTTACATTCGCTCATCAAGTTTTACATTACCTTAAGAAACTTTACATTCACTCATCAAGTTTTAATTACCTCAAGAAACTTTACATTCGCTCATCAAGTTTTACATTACCTTAAGAAACTTTACATTCACTCATCAAGTTTTACATTACCTCAAGAAACTTTACGTTTACTTACCGTTTTACATTACCTCAAGAAACTTCACGTTCCCTCATCAAGTTTTACATTACCTCAAGAAACTTTACATTCGCTCATCAAGTTTGAGATTACCTCAAGAAACTTTACATTCCCTCATCAAGTTTTACATTACCTCAAGAAACTTTACGTTCGCTCACCACATTTTACATTACCTCAAGAAACTTTACGTTCCCTCATCAAGTTTTACATTATCTTGAAAAACTTTGCAGTCACTCGCCACATTTTGTAATGTAAAACATGGCGAGTGAATGTAAAGTTTCTTGAGGTAATGTAAAACATGGCGAGTGAATGTAAAGTTTCTTGAGGTAATGTAAAACATGGCGAGTGAATGTAAAGTTTCTTGAGGTAATGTAAAACATGGCGAGTGAATGTAAAGTTTCTTGAGGTAATGTAAAACATGGCGAGTGAATGTAAAGTTCACTCACCAAGTTTGAAATGACCTTGAGAAACTTTAAATTCACTCGCCAAGCTTTACGTTTTCTTTGCGTTTGCTTGCCAAACCTTAACATCCCCTCGAGAACAAACAGTCAGAATTGTGAGGAATAAACTCGCAACTTTAAAACAAAAAGTCATAATTGCGAGATAAAAAGTCACAATTATCTTTTTTATTTGTATTATTCCGTGGCAGAAACGAGCTTCAATAAAATGCGGACTTTGACCCTGTTATATTTCTTGTATAGTGTCAGAGCTGAAGCTGCTCCAACAGAAGAACCTTCATATACAGTAAAACTA
>NC_137104.1:54570175-54575175 GCF_949357685.1 Gobio gobio | reverse complement strand
TGTGTGTGTGTGTGTGTGTGTGTGTGTGTGTGTGTATGTGTGTGTATATGTGTGTGTGTGTGTGTGTGTGTGTGTGTGTGTGTATATATATATATATATATATATATATATATATATATATATATATATATACACACACACACACACACACACACACACACACACACACACACACACACACATATATATACACACTTACACACACACATTTATTTATATATATATATATATATATATATATATATATATATATATATATATATATATATATATATATATATATATATATATATATATATATATATATGTGTGTGTGTGTGTGTGTGTGTGTGTGTAATTGCATCTTTTGGAAAATAATATATTTATTAAATATAAAGTTTATATTATTATTATTATTAAATTACAAAATTGGTTTAATTATACAAAAAATGTTGTGTGTGTGTGTGTGTATATATATATAAAAATTACACATTTATTTTAATCAAAAAAAATAATATATATACTTTTAAAAAATATATACAATTATAATTGTATTGTAGAATATTATACAATACAAAAGGAAAAGAATATATAATTATTCAATGTAAACAATATAGAACATATATTATTATTGAATAATTTTTTTTATTATATAAAATATAATTTTAATATTTTATTTAATATCTATTCTTTAATATACATTACTGAATTAAAAATAGTTGTACAAAAATTATTTAAAAAATATTATATATATAATATTATAAATATATAATTATATTATTGATACTATTATTTAAATAAAAATTAATGCGAAGATTATTGTATGTATATTATTTAATCCTCAGAACAAAACAAAAAAAGGAGATTAATATGTTTCTTGTTGTCTCATATTTTCTTTAGATCAGTTTATAACTAAAGCACCAGAACAACATTTCTGTTATGAAGGAAATCGTGCAAATGTGAGCATGATATTGAGTGATTGTTAGTGTGTTTCCTTCCTCAACAAGACACACACACACACACACACACATGCGGCTGGAGGCTGGTTTATGGGGTCTGAGCACAGGTACGGCGTGAGGGCCGTGTTTACATCAGATGACACATGTTCTGCCCCGGGGCCGAGGTGTAGTGGGCGGAGCGGCGCTCAATACACTGACATGTGGCTCTTTATGAGCACCGCTAAAGCTCTCGGACGGAAGATTATCATTCGTTAATGAGCGTTTGGGTTGCTGTACTTCGCTCTTTCTCTCACGCTCGGGCTTTGTTGCGCTGCTTCAGATGGAGTATAGACGCGCTGGTGAAGGGGGGACAGACACTGGTAATTAAAGCAGCGGGTGGCGTGTGTGTGTGTGTGCGCGTCTCCTCCTCTTTTCTGTTCACTCCAGAATTGATCATTGTGTAAAGCCAATGTGGCCTCAGGCAGTTCTGACACATTCTAATGACGCTTTTCACACACATGCACGCACACACACTTTCTCTGTTCTTGCAAACTCATTCGTTTGGCCTCTCTGTAAGTATAATAGCTATATTAAATCCTCTGGTTAATACTAGCACACACACACACACACGCATCTCTACGGCCTACAGCCCTGCGGAGTGTGTTTGACACGGGCTCCATCCAGGCCTGTAGGGACCGTCTCGCACATGTCTTGATTATAGCCGCGGACGGACCTCGCTCGTCCAGACAAACAAACAAGAACCGCTGAAACTAAGACAAAACGGCAGGAGGAGGACGAGAACAGGGTCAGCAGACGCCATGAGGACAGCAGACTCTGAGGCTCAGAGGATTCCTGCTCTCAAATCAGTCAACAAGCACATTTCTGCCACAAGAGGAGAATAATCATGCTTTCCTACAGCAGAATTATTACTTAGTATGTCATATTTATCAGATAAAACGTCAAAATTATGACATACTACGCAAATCATATTTATGAGATAAAATGTCAAAATTATGGAATACTACGCAAATCATATTTATGAGATAAAACGTCAAAATTATGGAATACTACGCAAATTATATTTATGAGATAAAATGTAAAAATTATGGAATACTACGCAAATCATTTATGAGATAAAATGTCAAAATTATGACACAACGCAAATCATATTTATCAGATAAATTCTCAAAATTATGGCATACTACGCAAATCTTATTTATGAGATAAAATGTCAAAATTATGAGAAAACGTCAAAATTATGACATACTACGCAAATCATATTTATGAGATAAAACATCAGAATTATGGCATACTACGCAAATCATATTTATGAGATAAAACGTCAAAATTATGAGAAAACGTCAAAATTATGACATACTACGCAAATCATATTTATGAGATAAAACATCAGAATTATGGCATACTACGCAAATCTTATTTATGAGATAAAACGTCAAAATTATGAGAAAACGTCAAAATTATGACATACTACGCAAATCATATTTATGAGATAAAACATCAGAATTATGGCATACTACGCAAATCATATTTATCAGATAAATTGTAAAAATTATGACATACTACGCAAATCATATTTATCAGATAAATTGTCAAAATTATGGCATACTTCGCAAATCATATTTATGAGATAAAACGTCAAAATTATGAGATAAAACGTCAAAATTATGACATACTACACAAATAATATTTATGAGATAAAACATCAAAATTATGGCATACTACACAAATCATATTTATGAAATATAATGTCAAAATTATGACATACTACGCAAATCATATTTATCAGATAAATTGTCAAAATTATGGCATACTACGCAAATCATATTTATCAGATAAAACGTCAAAATTATGAGAAAACATCAAAATTATGGCATACTACACAAATCATATTTATGAGATAAAACGTAAAAATTATGAGAAAACGTCAAAATTACGACATACTACGTAAATCATATTTATGAGATAAAACGTCAGAATTATGGCATACTACGTAAATCATATTTATGAGATAAAACATCAAAATTATGACATACTACGCAAATCATATTTATCAGATAAAACGTCAAAATTATGGCATACTACGCAAATCATATTTATGAGATAAAACGTCAAAATTATGACATACTACGCAAATCATATTTATCAGATAAAACGTCAAAATTATGGCATACTACGCAAATCATATTTATGAGATAAAACGTCAAAATTATGACATACTACGCAAATCATATTTATGAGATAAAACGTCAAAATTATGACATACTACGTAAATCATATTTATGAGATAAAACGTCAAAATTATGGCATACTACGCAAATCATATTTATCAGATAAAACGTCAAAATTATGACATACTACGCAAATCATATTTATGAGATAAAACGTCAAAATTATGACATACTACGCAAATCATATTTATGAGATAAAACGTCAAAATTATGGCATACTGCGCAAATCATATTTATCAGATAAAATGTAAAAATTATGGTATAGTACGCAAATAATATTTATGAGATAAAACGTCAAAATTATGGCATATTACGCAAATCATATTTATGAGCTAAAACATCAGAATTATGGCATACTGCGCAAATCATATTTATGAGATAAAATGTCCAAATTATGACATGCTACGCAAATCATATTTATCAGATAAATTGTCAAAATTATGGCATACTACGCAAATCATATTTATGAGATAAAACGTCAAAATTATGAGATAAAACGTCAAAATTATGACATACTACGCAAATCATATTTATGAGATAAATTTATGAGATAAAATTTCAAAATTATGACACTATGCAAATCATATTTATGAGATAAAACGTCAAAATTATGGCATACTACGCAAATCATATGTTTGAGATAAAACATCAAAATTATGGAATACTACGCAAATCATATTTATGAGATAAAACGTCAAAATTATGAGATAAAATGTCAAAATTATGACACTACGCAGATCATATTTATGAGATAAAAAGTCAAAAATATGGCATACTACGCAAATCAAATTTATGAGATAAAATGTCAAAATTATGACATATTACGCAAATCATATTTATGAGCTAAAACGTCAAAATTATGGCATACTACACAAATCATATTTATGAGCTAAAATTAAAAAATTATGGCATAGGCTACTACGCAAATCATATGTTTGAGATAAAATGTCAAAATTATGGAATACTACGCAAATCCTATTTATGAGATAAAATGTCAAAATTATGAGATAAAACGTCAAAATTACGGCATACTAAGCAAATTATTTTTATCAGATAAAACATCAAAATTATGGCATACTACACAAATCATATTTATGAGATAAATTTATGAGATAAAATTTCAAAATTATGACACTATGCAAATCATATTTATAAGATAAAATGTCAAAATTATGGCATACTACGCAAATCTTATTTATGAGATAAAACGTCAAAATTATGAGATAAAATGTCAAAATTATGACACTACGCAGATCATATTTATGAGCTAAAACGTCAAAATTATGGCATACTACACAAATCATATTTATGAGCTAAAATTATGGCATACTACGCAAATCATATTTTTGAGATAAAATGTCAAAATTATGGAATACTACGCAAATCCTATTTATGAGATAAAATGTCAAAAATATGGCATACTACGCAAATCAAATTTATGAGATAAAATGTCAAAATTATGACATATTACGCAAATCATATTTATGAGATAAAAAGTCAAAAATATGGCATACTACGCAAATCATATTTATGAGCGAAAACGTCAAAATTATGGCATACTACACAAATCATATTTATGAGCTAAAATTATGGCATACTACGCAAATCATATTTTTGAGATAAAATGTCAAAATTATGGAATACTACGCAAATCCTATTTATGAGATAAAATGTCAAAATTATGAGATAAAACGTCAAAATTATGGCATACTAAGCAAATTATATTTATCAGATAAAACATCAAAATTATGGAATACTACGCAAATCATATTTATGAGATAAAACGTCAAAATTATGAGATAAAATGTCAAAATTATGACACTACGCAGATCAT
>NC_137104.1:54550175-54565175 GCF_949357685.1 Gobio gobio | reverse complement strand
CAGCTCTGAGGATGAGGAGAAGTAAAGCAGCTCTGAGGATGAACAGAAGTAAAGCAGCTGTGAGGATGAACAGAAGTAAAGCAGCTCTGAGGATGAGCAGAAGTAAAGCAGCTGTGAGGATGAGCAGAAGTAAAGCAGCTGTGAGGATGAGCAGAAGTAAAGCAGCTCTGAGGATGAGCAGAAGTAAAGCAGCTCTGAGGATGAACAGAAGTAAAGCAGCTCTGAGGATGAACAGAAGTAAAGCAGCTCTGAGGATGAGCAGAAGTAAAGCAGCTCTGAGGATGAACAGAAGTAAAGCAGCTCTGAGGATGAACAGAAGTAAAGCAGCTGTGAGGATGAGCAGAAGTAAAGCAGCTCTGAGGATGAACAGAAGTAAAGCAGCTCTGAGGATGAACAGAAGTAAAGCAGCTCTGAGGATGAGCAGAAGTAAAGCAGCTCTGAGGATGAGCAGAAGTAAAGCAGCTCTGATGATGAACAGAAGTAAAGCAGCTGTGAGGATGAACAGAAGTAAAGCAGCTCTGAGGATGAACAGAAGTAAAGCAGCTGTGAGGATGAGCAGAAGTAAAGCAGCTCTGAGGATGAGCAGAAGTAAAGCAGCTGTGAGGATGAGCAGAAGTAAAGCAGCTCTGAGGATGAGCAGAAGTAAAGCAGCTGTGAGGATGAGCAGAAGTAAAGCAGCTGTGAGGATGAGCAGAAGTAAAGCAGCTCTGAGGATGAACAGAAGTAAAGCAGCTCTGAGGATGAGCAGAAGTAAAGCAGCTCTGAGGATGAACAGAAGTAAAGCAGCTCTGAGGATGAACAGAAGTAAAGCAGCTGTGAGGATGAGCAGAAGTAAAGCAGCTCTGAGGATGAACAGAAGTAAAGCAGCTCTGAGGATGAGCAGAAGTAAAGCAGCTCTGAGGATGAACAGAAGTAAAGCAGCTCTGAGGATGAACAGAAGTAAAGCAGCTGTGAGGATGAGCAGAAGTAAAGCAGCTCTGAGGATGAACAGAAGTAAAGCAGCTCTGAGGATGAGCAGAAGTAAAGCAGCTGTGAGGATGAGCAGAAGTAAAGCAGCTCTGAGGATGAACAGAAGTAAAGCAGCTCTGAGGATGAGCAGAAGTAAAGCAGCTCTGAGGATGAGCAGAAGTAAAGCAGCTCTGAGGATGAGCAGAAGTAAAGCAGCTGTGAGGATGAGGAGAAGTAAAGCAGCTCTGAGGATGAACAGAAGTAAAGCAGCTCTGAGGATGAACAGAAGTAAAGCAGCTCTGAGGATGAGCAGAAGTAAAGCAGCTCTGAGGATGAGGAGAAGTAAAGCAGCTGTGAGGATGAGCAGAAGTAAAGCAGCTCTGAGGATGAACAGAAGTAAAGCAGCTCTGAGGATGAGGAGAAGTAAAGCAGCTCTGAGGATGAGCAGAAGTAAAGCAGCTCTGAGGATGAACAGAAGTAAAGCAGCTCTGAGGATGAGCAGAAGTAAAGCAGCTCTGAGGATGAACAGAAGTAAAGCAGCTGTGAGGATGAGGAGAAGTAAAGCAGCTCTGAGGATGAACAGAAGTAAAGCAGCTCTGAGGATGAACAGAAGTAAAGCAGCTCTGAGGATGAGCAGAAGTAAAGCAGCTCTGAGGATGAGGAGAAGTAAAGCAGCTGTGAGGATGAACAGAAGTAAAGCAGCTCTGAGGATGAGCAGAAGTAAAGCAGCTCTGAGGATGAACAGAAGTAAAGCAGCTCTGAGGATGAGCAGAAGTAAAGCAGCTGTGAGGATGAGCAGAAGTAAAGCAGCTCTGAGGATGAACAGAAGTAAAGCAGCTCTGAGGATGAGCAGAAGTAAAGCAGCTGTGAGGATGAGCAGAAGTAAAGCAGCTGTGAGGATGAACAGAAGTAAAGCAGCTCTGAGGATGAACAGAAGTAAAGCAGCTCTGAGGATGAGCAGAAGTAAAGCAGCTCTGAGGATGAGCAGAAGTAAAGCAGCTGTGAGGATGAACAGAAGTAAAGCAGCTCTGAGGATGAGCAGAAGTAAAGCAGCTCTGAGGATGAACAGAAGTAAAGCAGCTGTGAGGATGAGGAGAAGTAAAGCAGCTCTGAGGATGAACAGAAGTAAAGCAGCTCTGAGGATGAACAGAAGTAAAGCAGCTCTGAGGATGAGCAGAAGTAAAGCAGCTCTGAGGATGAGGAGAAGTAAAGCAGCTCTGAGGATGAACAGAAGTAAAGCAGCTCTGAGGATGAGCAGAAGTAAAGCAGCTCTGAGGATGAGGAGAAGTAAAGCAGCTGTGAGGATGAACAGAAGTAAAGCAGCTCTGAGGATGAGCAGAAGTAAAGCAGCTGTGAGGATGAACAGAAGTAAAGCAGCTCTGAGGATGAGCAGAAGTAAAGCAGCTGTGAGGATGAACAGAAGTAAAGCAGCTCTGAGGATGAGGAGAAGTAAAGCAGCTCTGAGGATGAGGAGAAGTAAAGCAGCTCTGAGGATGAACAGAAGTAAAGCAGCTGTGAGGATGAACAGAAGTAAAGCAGCTGTGAGGATGAACAGAAGTAAAGCAGCTCTGAGGATGAGGAGAAGTAAAGCAGCTCTGAGGATGAGGAGAAGTAAAGCAGCTCTGAGGATGAGCAGAAGTAAAGCAGCTGTGAGGATGAACAGAAGTAAAGCAGCTGTGAGGATGAACAGAAGTAAAGCAGCTCTGAGGATGAGGAGAAGTAAAGCAGCTCTGAGGATGAACAGAAGTAAAGCAGCTCTGAGGATGAGCAGAAGTAAAGCAGCTCTGAGGATGAGCAGAAGTAAAGCAGCTCTGAGGATGAGCAGAAGTAAAGCAGCTCTGAGGATGAACAGAAGTAAAGCAGCTGTGAGGATGAGCAGAAGTAAAGCAGCTCTGAGGATGAACAGAAGTAAAGCAGCTCTGAGGATGAACAGAAGTAAAGCAGCTCTGAGGATGAACAGAAGTAAAGCAGCTCTGAGGATGAACAGAAGTAAAGCAGCTCTGAGGATGAACAGAAGTAAAGCAGCTCTGAGGATGAGCAGAAGTAAAGCAGCTCTGAGGATGAACAGAAGTAAAGCAGCTCTGAGGATGAACAGAAGTAAAGCAGCTCTGAGGATGAACAGAAGTAAAGCAGCTGTGAGGATGAACAGAAGTAAAGCAGCTCTGAGGATGAACAGAAGTAAAGCAGCTCTGAGGATGAGCAGAAGTAAAGCAGCTCTGAGGATGAGCAGAAGTAAAGCAGCTGTGAGGATGAGCAGAAGTAAAGCAGCTCTGAGGATGAACAGAAGTAAAGCAGCTCTGAGGATGAACAGAAGTAAAGCAGCTGTGAGGATGAGCAGAAGTAAAGCAGCTGTGAGGATGAGCAGAAGTAAAGCAGCTGTGAGGATGAGCAGAAGTAAAGCAGCTGTGAGGATGAGCAGAAGTAAAGCAGCTGTGAGGATGAACAGAAGTAAAGCAGCTCTGAGGATGAACAGAAGTAAAGCAGCTGTGAGGATGAGCAGAAGTAAAGCAGCTCTGAGGATGAACAGAAGTAAAGCAGCTCTGAGGATGAACAGAAGTAAAGCAGCTGTGAGGATGAACAGAAGTAAAGCAGCTGTGAGGATGAACAGAAGTAAAGCAGCTCTGAGGATGAACAGAAGTAAAGCAGCTGTGAGGATGAACAGAAGTAAAGCAGCTCTGAGGATGAGCAGAAGTAAAGCAGCTGTGAGGATGAGCAGAAGTAAAGCAGCTGTGAGGATGAACAGAAGTAAAGCAGCTCTGAGGATGAGCAGAAGTAAAGCAGCTCTGAGGATGAACAGAAGTAAAGCAGCTCTGAGGATGAACAGAAGTAAAGCAGCTCTGAGGATGAACAGAAGTAAAGCAGCTCTGAGGATGAACAGAAGTAAAGCAGCTCTGAGGATGAGCAGAAGTAAAGCAGCTGTGAGGATGAGCAGAAGTAAAGCAGCTGTGAGGATGAACAGAAGTAAAGCAGCTGTGAGGATGAACAGAAGTAAAGCAGCTCTGAGGATGAGCAGAAGTAAAGCAGCTCTGAGGATGAACAGAAGTAAAGCAGCTCTGAGGATGAACAGAAGTAAAGCAGCTCTGAGGATGAGCAGAAGTAAAGCAGCTGTGAGGATGAGCAGAAGTAAAGCAGCTCTGAGGATGAACAGAAGTAAAGCAGCTCTGAGGATGAACAGAAGTAAAGCAGCTCTGAGGATGAACAGAAGTAAAGCAGCTGTGAGGATGAACAGAAGTAAAGCAGCTCTGAGGATGAACAGAAGTAAAGCAGCTGTGAGGATGAGCAGAAGTAAAGCAGCTCTGAGGATGAACAGAGGTAAAGCAGCTCTGAGGATGAACAGAAGTAAAGCAGCTCTGAGGATGAACAGAAGTAAAGCAGCTGTGAGGATGAGGAGAAGTAAAGCAGCTCTGAGGATGAGGAGAAGTAAAGCAGCTGTGAGGATGAACAGAAGTAAAGCAGCTCTGAGGATGAGCAGAAGTAAAGCAGCTCTGAGGATGAACAGAAGTAAAGCAGCTCTGAGGATGAGCAGAAGTAAAGCAGCTCTGAGGATGAGCAGAAGTAAAGCAGCTCTGAGGATGAACAGAAGTAAAGCAGCTCTGAGGATGAGGAGAAGTAAAGCAGCTCTGAGGATGAGGAGAAGTAAAGCAGCTCTGAGGATGAGGAGAAGTAAAGCAGCTCTGAGGATGAACAGAAGTAAAGCAGCTGTGAGGATGAACAGAAGTAAAGCAGCTCTGAGGATGAGCAGAAGTAAAGCAGCTCTGAGGATGAGCAGAAGTAAAGCAGCTCTGAGGATGAACAGAAGTAAAGCAGCTCTGAGGATGAGCAGAAGTAAAGCAGCTCTGAGGATGAACAGAAGTAAAGCAGCTGTGAGGATGAACAGAAGTAAAGCAGCTCTGAGGATGAACAGAAGTAAAGCAGCTGTGAGGATGAGCAGAAGTAAAGCAGCTCTGAGGATGAACAGAAGTAAAGCAGCTGTGAGGATGAACAGAAGTAAAGCAGCTCTGAGGATGAGCAGAAGTAAAGCAGCTCTGAGGATGAACAGAAGTAAAGCAGCTGTGAGGATGAACAGAAGTAAAGCAGCTCTGAGGATGAACAGAAGTAAAGCAGCTGTGAGGATGAACAGAAGTAAAGCAGCTCTGAGGATGAACAGAAGTAAAGCAGCTCTGAGGATGAGCAGAAGTAAAGCAGCTCTGAGGATGAGCAGAAGTAAAGCAGCTCTGAGGATGAGCAGAAGTAAAGCAGCTGTGAGGATGAGGAGAAGTAAAGCAGCTCTGAGGATGAGGAGAAGTAAAGCAGCTGTGAGGATGAACAGAAGTAAAGCAGCTCTGAGGATGAGCAGAAGTAAAGCAGCTCTGAGGATGAGGAGAAGTAAAGCAGCTCTGAGGATGAACAGAAGTAAAGCAGCTCTGAGGATGAGCAGAAGTAAAGCAGCTCTGAGGATGAGCAGAAGTAAAGCAGCTCTGAGGATGAACAGAAGTAAAGCAGCTGTGAGGATGAACAGAAGTAAAGCAGCTCTGAGGATGAACAGAAGTAAAGCAGCTCTGAGGATGAACAGAAGTAAAGCAGCTGTGAGGATGAGCAGAAGTAAAGCAGCTCTGAGGATGAACAGAAGTAAAGCAGCTCTGAGGATGAACAGAAGTAAAGCAGCTGTGAGGATGAGCAGAAGTAAAGCAGCTCTGAGGATGAACAGAAGTAAAGCAGCTCTGAGGATGAACAGAAGTAAAGCAGCTGTGAGGATGAGCAGAAGTAAAGCAGCTGTGAGGATGAACAGAAGTAAAGCAGCTCTGAGGATGAGCAGAAGTAAAGCAGCTCTGAGGATGAACAGAAGTAAAGCAGCTGTGAGGATGAACAGAAGTAAAGCAGCTCTGAGGATGAACAGAAGTAAAGCAGCTGTGAGGATGAACAGAAGTAAAGCAGCTCTGAGGATGAGCAGAAGTAAAGCAGCTCTGAGGATGAACAGAAGTAAAGCAGCTGTGAGGATGAACAGAAGTAAAGCAGCTGTGAGGATGAGCAGAAGTAAAGCAGCTCTGAGGATGAACAGAAGTAAAGCAGCTGTGAGGATGAACAGAAGTAAAGCAGCTCTGAGGATGAGCAGAAGTAAAGCAGCTCTGAGGATGAACAGAAGTAAAGCAGCTGTGAGGATGAACAGAAGTAAAGCAGCTCTGAGGATGAACAGAAGTAAAGCAGCTCTGAGGATGAACAGAAGTAAAGCAGCTCTGAGGATGAGCAGAAGTAAAGCAGCTCTGAGGATGAACAGAAGTAAAGCAGCTCTGAGGATGAGCAGAAGTAAAGCAGCTCTGAGGATGAGCAGAAGTAAAGCAGCTCTGAGGATGAACAGAAGTAAAGCAGCTCTGAGGATGAGCAGAAGTAAAGCAGCTCTGAGGATGAGGAGAAGTAAAGCAGCTCTGAGGATGAACAGAAGTAAAGCAGCTCTGAGGATGAGGAGAAGTAAAGCAGCTCTGAGGATGAGGAGAAGTAAAGCAGCTCTGAGGATGAACAGAAGTAAAGCAGCTCTGAGGATGAGGAGAAGTAAAGCAGCTCTGAGGATGAGGAGAAGTAAAGCAGCTCTGAGGATGAACAGAAGTAAAGCAGCTCTGAGGATGAGCAGAAGTAAAGCAGCTCTGAGGATGAGCAGAAGTAAAGCAGCTCTGAGGATGAACAGAAGTAAAGCAGCTCTGAGGATGAACAGAAGTAAAGCAGCTGTGAGGATGAACAGAAGTAAAGCAGCTGTGAGGATGAACAGAAGTAAAGCAGCTCTGAGGATGAACAGAAGTAAAGCAGCTGTGAGGATGAACAGAAGTAAAGCAGCTCTGAGGATGAGCAGAAGTAAAGCAGCTCTGAGGATGAACAGAAGTAAAGCAGCTGTGAGGATGAACAGAAGTAAAGCAGCTCTGAGGATGAGCAGAAGTAAAGCAGCTCTGAGGATGAACAGAAGTAAAGCAGCTGTGAGGATGAACAGAAGTAAAGCAGCTCTGAGGATGAGCAGAAGTAAAGCAGCTGTGAGGATGAACAGAAGTAAAGCAGCTGTGAGGATGAACAGAAGTAAAGCAGCTGTGAGGATGAGCAGAAGTAAAGCAGCTCTGAGGATGAGCAGAAGTAAAGCAGCTCTGAGGATGAGCAGAAGTAAAGCAGCTCTGAGGATGAACAGAAGTAAAGCAGCTCTGAGGATGAACAGAAGTAAAGCAGCTCTGAGGATGAGCAGAAGTAAAGCAGCTCTGAGGATGAACAGAAGTAAAGCAGCTGTGAGGATGAACAGAAGTAAAGCAGCTCTGAGGATGAACAGAAGTAAAGCAGCTGTGAGGATGAACAGAAGTAAAGCAGCTGTGAGGATGAACAGAAGTAAAGCAGCTCTGAGGATGAACAGAAGTAAAGCAGCTGTGAGGATGAACAGAAGTAAAGCAGCTCTGAGGATGAGCAGAAGTAAAGCAGCTGTGAGGATGAACAGAAGTAAAGCAGCTGTGAGGATGAACAGAAGTAAAGCAGCTCTGAGGATGAGCAGAAGTAAAGCAGCTGTGAGGATGAACAGAAGTAAAGCAGCTCTGAGGATGAGCAGAAGTAAAGCAGCTCTGAGGATGAACAGAAGTAAAGCAGCTGTGAGGATGAACAGAAGTAAAGCAGCTGTGAGGATGAACAGAAGTAAAGCAGCTCTGAGGATGAGCAGAAGTAAAGCAGCTGTGAGGATGAACAGAAGTAAAGCAGCTCTGAGGATGAGCAGAAGTAAAGCAGCTGTGAGGATGAACAGAAGTAAAGCAGCTCTGAGGATGAACAGAAGTAAAGCAGCTCTGAGGATGAGGAGAAGTAAAGCAGCTCTGAGGATGAGCAGAAGTAAAGCAGCTCTGAGGATGAACAGAAGTAAAGCAGCTGTGAGGATGAACAGAAGTAAAGCAGCTGTGAGGATGAGCAGAAGTAAAGCAGCTGTGAGGATGAGCAGAAGTAAAGCAGCTGTGAGGATGAACAGAAGTAAAGCAGCTCTGAGGATGAGCAGAAGTAAAGCAGCTCTGAGGATGAACAGAAGTAAAGCAGCTCTGAGGATGAGGAGAAGTAAAGCAGCTCTGATGATGAACAGAAGTAAAGCAGCTCTGAGGATGAGGAGAAGTAAAGCAGCTCTGAGGATGAACAGAAGTAAAGCAGCTCTGAGGATGAGCAGAAGTAAAGCAGCTGTGAGGATGAACAGAAGTAAAGCAGCTCTGAGGATGAGGAGAAGTAAAGCAGCTCTGAGGATGAGGAGAAGTAAAGCAGCTCTGAGGATGAACAGAAGTAAAGCAGCTCTGAGGATGAGGAGAAGTAAAGCAGCTCTGAGGATGAACAGAAGTAAAGCAGCTGTGAGGATGAACAGAAGTAAAGCAGCTCTGAGGATGAACAGAAGTAAAGCAGCTCTGAGGATGAGGAGAAGTAAAGCAGCTCTGAGGATGAACAGAAGTAAAGCAGCTCTGAGGATGAACAGAAGTAAAGCAGCTCTGAGGATGAACAGAAGTAAAGCAGCTCTGAGGATGAGCAGAAGTAAAGCAGCTCTGAGGATGAACAGAAGTAAAGCAGCTCTGAGGATGAGGAGAAGTAAAGCAGCTGTGAGGATGAACAGAAGTAAAGCAGCTCTGAGGATGAGCAGAAGTAAAGCAGCTCTGAGGATGAACAGAAGTAAAGCAGCTCTGAGGATGAGCAGAAGTAAAGCAGCTCTGAGGATGAACAGAAGTAAAGCAGCTCTGAGGATGAGCAGAAGTAAAGCAGCTCTGAGGATGAGCAGAAGTAAAGCAGCTCTGAGGATGAACAGAAGTAAAGCAGCTCTGAGGATGAGCAGAAGTAAAGCAGCTCTGAGGATGAACAGAAGTAAAGCAGCTCTGAGGATGAACAGAAGTAAAGCAGCTGTGAGGATGAGCAGAAGTAAAGCAGCTGTGAGGATGAACAGAAGTAAAGCAGCTCTGAGGATGAGGAGAAGTAAAGCAGCTGTGAGGATGAACAGAAGTAAAGCAGCTCTGAGGATGAACAGAAGTAAAGCAGCTCTGAGGATGAGCAGAAGTAAAGCAGCTCTGAGGATGAGCAGAAGTAAAGCAGCTCTGAGGATGAGGAGAAGTAAAGCAGCTCTGAGGATGAACAGAAGTAAAGCAGCTGTGAGGATGAACAGAAGTAAAGCAGCTGTGAGGATGAACAGAAGTAAAGCAGCTCTGAGGATGAACAGAAGTAAAGCAGCTCTGAGGATGAACAGAAGTAAAGCAGCTGTGAGGATGAACAGAAGATAAAGCAGCTCTGAGGATGAACAGAAGTAAAGCAGCTCTGAGGATGAACAGAAGTAAAGCAGCTCTGAGGATGAGCAGAAGTAAAGCAGCTCTGAGGA
Organism: Gobio gobio; assembly: GCF_949357685.1. Taxonomy (NCBI): domain Eukaryota; kingdom Metazoa; phylum Chordata; class Actinopteri; order Cypriniformes; family Gobionidae; genus Gobio; species Gobio gobio. The sequence continues at coordinate 54,555,901 of NC_137104.1, read as the reverse complement.
TGAGCAGAAGTAAAGCAGCTGTGAGGATGAGCAGAAGTAAAGCAGCTGTGAGGATGAGGAGAAGTAAAGCAGCTGTGAGGATGAGCAGAAGTAAAGCAGCTCTGAGGATGAACAGAAGTAAAGCAGCTCTGAGGATGAGCAGAAGTAAAGCAGCTGTGAGGATGAGCAGAAGTAAAGCAGCTGTGAGGATGAACAGAAGTAAAGCAGCTGTGAGGATGAGCAGAAGTAAAGCAGCTGTGAGGATGAACAGAAGTAAAGCAGCTCTGAGGATGAACAGAAGTAAAGCAGCTGTGAGGATGAACAGAAGTAAAGCAGCTCTGAGGATGAGCAGAAGTAAAGCAGCTGTGAGGATGAACAGAAGTAAAGCAGCTGTGAGGATGAACAGAAGTAAAGCAGCTCTGAGGATGAACAGAAGTAAAGCAGCTGTGAGGATGAACAGAAGTAAAGCAGCTGTGAGGATGAGCAGAAGTAAAGCAGCTGTGAGGATGAGCAGAAGTAAAGCAGCTGTGAGGATGAACAGAAGTAAAGCAGCTCTGAGGATGAGCAGAAGTAAAGCAGCTCTGAGGATGAGCAGAAGTAAAGCAGCTCTGAGGATGAACAGAAGTAAAGCAGCTCTGAGGATGAGCAGAAGTAAAGCAGCTGTGAGGATGAGCAGAAGTAAAGCAGCTCTGAGGATGAACAGAAGTAAAGCAGCTCTGAGGATGAGCAGAAGTAAAGCAGCTCTGAGGATGAGCAGAAGTAAAGCAGCTCTGAGGATGAACAGAAGTAAAGCAGCTCTGAGGATGAACAGAAGTAAAGCAGCTCTGAGGATGAGCAGAAGTAAAGCAGCTCTGAGGATGAACAGAAGTAAAGCAGCTCTGAGGATGAGCAGAAGTAAAGCAGCTCTGAGGATGAGCAGAAGTAAAGCAGCTCTGAGGATGAACAGAAGTAAAGCAGCTCTGAGGATGAGCAGAAGTAAAGCAGCTCTGAGGATGAACAGAAGTAAAGCAGCTCTGAGGATGAGCAGAAGTAAAGCAGCTCTGAGGATGAGCAGAAGTAAAGCAGCTCTGAGGATGAGCAGAAGTAAAGCAGCTCTGAGGATGAGCAGAAGTAAAGCAGCTCTGAGGATGAGCAGAAGTAAAGCAGCTCTGAGGATGAACAGAAGTAAAGCAGCTCTGAGGATGAACAGAAGTAAAGCAGCTCTGAGGATGAGCAGAAGTAAAGCAGCTCTGAGGATGAACAGAAGTAAAGCAGCTCTGAGGATGAGCAGAAGTAAAGCAGCTCTGAGGATGAGCAGAAGTAAAGCAGCTGTGAGGATGAACAGAAGTAAAGCAGCTCTGAGGATGAGCAGAAGTAAAGCAGCTCTGAGGATGAGCAGAAGTAAAGCAGCTCTGAGGATGAGGAGAAGTAAAGCAGCTCTGAGGATGAGGAGAAGTAAAGCAGCTCTGAGGATGAACAGAAGTAAAGCAGCTCTGAGGATGAGCAGAAGTAAAGCAGCTCTGAGGATGAGCAGAAGTAAAGCAGCTCTGAGGATGAGCAGAAGTAAAGCAGCTCTGAGGATGAGCAGAAGTAAAGCAGCTGTGAGGATGAACAGAAGTAAAGCAGCTGTGAGGATGAACAGAAGTAAAGCAGCTCTGAGGATGAACAGAAGTAAAGCAGCTCTGAGGATGAACAGAAGTAAAGCAGCTCTGAGGATGAACAGAAGTAAAGCAGCTCTGAGGATGAGCAGAAGTAAAGCAGCTGTGAGGATGAACAGAAGTAAAGCAGCTGTGAGGATGAGCAGAAGTAAAGCAGCTCTGAGGATGAGCAGAAGTAAAGCAGCTCTGAGGATGAGCAGAAGTAAAGCAGCTCTGAGGATGAGCAGAAGTAAAGCAGCTCTGAGGATGAGCAGAAGTAAAGCATCTCTGAGGATGAGCAGAAGTAAAGCAGCTCTGAGGATGAACAGAAGTAAAGCAGCTCTGAGGATGAACAGAAGTAAAGCAGCTCTGAGGATGAACAGAAGTAAAGCAGCTCTGAGGATGAGCAGAAGTAAAGCAGCTCTGAGGATGAACAGAAGTAAAGCAGCTGTGAGGATGAGCAGAAGTAAAGCAGCTGTGAGGATGAACAGAAGTAAAGCAGCTCTGAGGATGAACAGAAGTAAAGCAGCTCTGAGGATGAGCAGAAGTAAAGCATCTCTGAGGATGAGCAGAAGTAAAGCAGCTCTGAGGATGAGGAGAAGTAAAGCAGCTCTGAGGATGAGCAGAAGTAAAGCAGCTCTGAGGATGAACAGAAGTAAAGCAGCTGTGAGGATGAGCAGAAGTAAAGCAGCTCTGAGGATGAGCAGAAGTAAAGCAGCTCTGAGGATGAGCAGAAGTAAAGCAGCTGTGAGGATGAACAGAAGTAAAGCAGCTCTGAGGATGAGCAGAAGTAAAGCAGCTCTGAGGATGAACAGAAGTAAAGCAGCTCTGAGGATGAACAGAAGTAAAGCAGCTCTGAGGATGAACAGAAGTAAAGCAGCTCTGAGGATGAGCAGAAGTAAAGCAGCTGTGAGGATGAGCAGAAGTAAAGCAGCTGTGAGGATGAACAGAAGTAAAGCAGCTCTGAGGATGAACAGAAGTAAAGCAGCTGTGAGGATGAACAGAAGTAAAGCAGCTGTGAGGATGAACAGAAGTAAAGCAGCTCTGAGGATGAGCAGAAGTAAAGCATCTCTGAGGATGAGCAGAAGTAAAGCAGCTCTGAGGATGAACAGAAGTAAAGCAGCTGTGAGGATGAGCAGAAGTAAAGCAGCTGTGAGGATGAACAGAAGTAAAGCATCTCTGAGGATGAACAGAAGTAAAGCAGCTCTGAGGATGAGGAGAAGTAAAGCAGCTCTGAGGATGAGCAGAAGTAAAGCAGCTGTGAGGATGAGCAGAAGTAAAGCAGCTGTGAGGATGAGCAGAAGTAAAGCAGCTCTGAGGATGAGCAGAAGTAAAGCAGCTCTGAGGATGAACAGAAGTAAAGCAGCTCTGAGGATGAACAGAAGTAAAGCAGCTCTGAGGATGAACAGAAGTAAAGCAGCTCTGAGGATGAGCAGAAGTAAAGCAGCTCTGAGGATGAACAGAAGTAAAGCAGCTCTGAGGATGAGCAGAAGTAAAGCAGCTCTGAGGATGAGCAGAAGTAAAGCAGCTCTGAGGATGAGCAGAAGTAAAGCAGCTCTGAGGATGAGCAGAAGTAAAGCAGCTGTGAGGATGAACAGAAGTAAAGCAGCTCTGAGGATGAGCAGAAGTAAAGCAGCTGTGAGGATGAACAGAAGTAAAGCAGCTCTGAGGATGAACAGAAGTAAAGCAGCTCTGAGGATGAACAGAAGTAAAGCAGCTCTGAGGATGAGCAGAAGTAAAGCAGCTCTGAGGATGAACAGAAGTAAAGCAGCTCTGAGGATGAGCAGAAGTAAAGCAGCTCTGAGGATGAGCAGAAGTAAAGCAGCTCTGAGGATGAGCAGAAGTAAAGCAGCTCTGAGGATGAACAGAAGTAAAGCAGCTCTGAGGATGAGCAGAAGTAAAGCAGCTCTGAGGATGAGCAGAAGTAAAGCAGCTCTGAGGATGAGGAGAAGTAAAGCAGCTCTGAGGATGAACAGAAGTAAAGCAGCTCTGAGGATGAGCAGAAGTAAAGCAGCTCTGAGGATGAGCAGAAGTAAAGCAGCTCTGAGGATGAGGAGAAGTAAAGCAGCTCTGAGGATGAGCAGAAGTAAAGCAGCTCTGAGGATGAGGAGAAGTAAAGCAGCTGTGAGGATGAGCAGAAGTAAAGCAGCTCTGAGGATGAGGAGAAGTAAAGCAGCTCTGAGGATGAGCAGAAGTAAAGCAGCTGTGAGGATGAGGAGAAGTAAAGCAGCTCTGAGGATGAGCAGAAGTAAAGCAGCTCTGAGGATGAGCAGAAGTAAAGCAGCTCTGAGGATGAGCAGAAGTAAAGCAGCTGTGAGGATGAGGAGAAGTAAAGCAGCTCTGAGGATGAGCAGAAGTAAAGCAGCTCTGAGGATGAACAGAAGTAAAGCAGCTCTGAGGATGAGCAGAAGTAAAGCAGCTGTGAGGATGAACAGAAGTAAAGCAGCTCTGAGGATGAACAGAAGTAAAGCAGCTCTGAGGATGAGCAGAAGTAAAGCAGCTCTGAGGATGAGGAGAAGTAAAGCAGCTCTGAGGATGAACAGAAGTAAAGCAGCTGTGAGGATGAACAGAAGTAAAGCAGCTCTGAGGATGAGCAGAAGTAAAGCAGCTGTGAGGATGAACAGAAGTAAAGCAGCTCTGAGGATGAGGAGAAGTAAAGCAGCTGTGAGGATGAGCAGAAGTAAAGCAGCTCTGAGGATGAGGAGAAGTAAAGCAGCTCTGAGGATGAGCAGAAGTAAAGCAGCTGTGAGGATGAGGAGAAGTAAAGCAGCTCTGAGGATGAGCAGAAGTAAAGCAGCTCTGAGGATGAGGAGAAGTAAAGCAGCTGTGAGGATGAACAGAAGTAAAGCAGCTCTGAGGATGAGCAGAAGTAAAGCAGCTGTGAGGATGAACAGAAGTAAAGCAGCTCTGAGGATGAACAGAAGTAAAGCAGCTCTGAGGATGAGCAGAAGTAAAGCAGCTCTGAGGATGAGGAGAAGTAAAGCAGCTCTGAGGATGAACAGAAGTAAAGCAGCTGTGAGGATGAACAGAAGTAAAGCAGCTCTGAGGATGAACAGAAGTAAAGCAGCTCTGAGGATGAGCAGAAGTAAAGCAGCTCTGAGGATGAGCAGAAGTAAAGCAGCTCTGAGGATGAACAGAAGTAAAGCAGCTCTGAGGATGAGCAGAAGTAAAGCAGCTCTGAGGATGAGGAGAAGTAAAGCAGCTCTGAGGATGAACAGAAGTAAAGCAGCTCTGAGGATGAACAGAAGTAAAGCAGCTGTGAGGATGAACAGAAGTAAAGCAGCTCTGAGGATGAGCAGAAGTAAAGCAGCTCTGAGGATGAGCAGAAGTAAAGCAGCTCTGAGGATGAACAGAAGTAAAGCAGCTGTGAGGATGAGCAGAAGTAAAGCAGCTCTGAGGATGAACAGAAGTAAAGCAGCTCTGAGGATGAACAGAAGTAAAGCAGCTCTGAGGATGAGCAGAAGTAAAGCAGCTCTGAGGATGAGCAGAAGTAAAGCAGCTCTGAGGATGAACAGAAGTAAAGCAGCTCTGAGGATGAGCAGAAGTAAAGCAGCTCTGAGGATGAGCAGAAGTAAAGCAGCTCTGAGGATGAGCAGAAGTAAAGCAGCTCTGAGGATGAGGAGAAGTAAAGCAGCTCTGAGGATGAGGAGAAGTAAAGCAGCTCTGAGGATGAGCTGAAGTAAAGCAGCTCTGAGGATGAGCAGAAGTAAAGCAGCTCTGAGGATGAGCAGAAGTAAAGCAGCTCTGAGGATGAGCAGAAGTAAAGCAGCTCTGAGGATGAGGAGAAGTAAAGCAGCTCTGAGGATGAGGAGAAGTAAAGCAGCTCTGAGGATGAGCTGAAGTAAAGCAGCTCTGAGGATGAGGAGAAGTAAAGCAGCTCTGAGGATGAACAGAAGTAAAGCAGCTCTGAGGATGAACAGAAGTAAAGCAGCTCTGAGGATGAGGAGAAGTAAAGCAGCTCTGAGGATGAGCAGAAGTAAAGCAGCTCTGAGGATGAGCAGAAGTAAAGCAGCTCTGAGGATGAGCAGAAGTAAAGCAGCTCTGAGGATGAACAGAAGTAAAGCAGCTCTGAGGATGAGCAGAAGTAAAGCAGCTCTGAGGATGAGCAGAAGTAAAGCAGCTCTGAGGATG
>NC_137104.1:54531541-54534975 GCF_949357685.1 Gobio gobio | reverse complement strand
TTCAATTCCTGATATAAATATAATTTCAGATAACTACAAAAATCACATTCATGATATCAGAAATTAACATTATTACTGGTGACAATTGAATTGTTGATATCAAAAATTGAATTTGAATGGCAGCCTATGGTGACGTTTCACTAGTGCAAATTCAATAATGATAACAAGAATTAAAGTTTTTAGTTGAAATTCAGTTGTTTATATCAAGAATTAATATCCTGTGAATGAATAAAAGACAAAATGGCTGGCCATTCAACCTAAACTCATTGAATATGAGTTATTGGAAATATTCCAGCGCACACACTTACAATAACACATTTTGAATAAACAGTAAATACACTATTGGAAAAATAGACATGTACTTATGGTATTCATTGATGTATGTTTAGTTTAGTTTATAATTGTTGATATCAAGAATTGAATTTGAATGGCAGCCAATGGTGACGTTTCACTAGTGCAAATACAATAACTGATAACAAGAATTAAAGTTTTTAGTTGAAATTCAGTTGTTGATATCAAGAATTAATATATCCTGTGAATAATATGAATAAAAGACAAAATGGCTGATTCAAATAATTGAATATGCGTGATTATAAATATTCAGCACACACACTTACAATATCAGAGTAGAACACATTTTGCATAAACAGTAAATACACTATTGGAAAAATAGTACTTATGGTATTCATTGATGTATTTTGTGAATATCACACGACTCATGAATATTGTAACATCACTACAACCACCACAGAACATTTGAGAAGGATTTTATTTTAGTTTAAGAAAGTTAACATCACAGATTCTTATAAAACATTTTAATAAATATATTTCAAAATTCTTATTGTTAGACTATGATTGTACACCTTCGAATAAAATGTGCATTATGTTCTTACTTTGACCTTGGAAGATAAACAAAATGATTAATTAACAAATTAATCGTTTTCTAGAAACCTGAAAATGTTTGTAATTAAAAAGAATGTGCAAATATAGTCAAACTATTTAATATGTTTTTAATAAACTGTCACCATGATCTAAATGCATATGTCTACATGATTTACATTGTAAATTATTTACGTTTTTCAAAAGAAACCATATTGACCTATTTTTCTGCACTGTGGAAGCAACATACATTTGTTTGTTGAGAATCAAGAGTTTTACCAGACTTTAGTGTTTATTATATAAACATACACGTTTATTTTAATGCCACTATGAAGATGGACGCGCACGGGAGAGGCGGGAATCCTCGTCACGCGCCGCGGGCGGGAAGAACCGAACCGGCGGGAACGGAGGCGATACCGAAACCGAAGTGCTGACATTCAGCAGGACCGGGGCCTTCAAAACTTGGCATTCTGTGAGGAAACTTTTCATTTTCTGAGGAAACTATTTATTTATTTATTTCAGGAGACTTTTAATTCTCCGAAATAACTCTGTGAGGAAACTAGACTTTAACGTTCACAAACTGCTCTTCACCACCTGTTTATTGTCATATAGTCTAAATTAATCACCACACGAGCGTGATGGATGCCATATGATTATAATCTGACATTTAAACTAATCATATTTCACTTTATTTTTATTATTAATAACCGTTTTACCCGCTGTGACGGGATGTGAGTTTGAGTTTAAATGGGCAAAAACACCAAACAATCCCGAACACTTCTTTATGATAGAAATGCTTCAGCCACTGTCATTTCTTCATGAGCATGTGAACATCAAAACAGGCATTACATCGCAATGGACAGATCACATGTTTAGAAACATTTCGATGCTTTCTTCTGTGTTGGTGTAGGTTTATAAATTATTTGCCTTACCCAATCTGGTGAAATGGCACATGTTGCGTTCCTAGATCAACGTTATAAGCAACTCAAACGAGAAATATCACGTTTAATATCGCGAGATCTCGTCACAGGCCTCACGCCCCTTGAATAACACGTCTGAGTGTTGAGCGTTGAGTGTTGAGCGTTGAGTGTTGAGTGTTGAGCGTTGAGCGTTGAGTGTTGAGCGTTGAGCATTGAGCGTTGAGCGTTGAGTGTTGAGCGTTGAGTGTTGAGCGTTGAGCATTGAGCGTTGAGCGTTGAGCGTTGAGTGTTGAGCGTTGAGAGTTGAGTGTTGAGCGTTGAGTGTTGAGTGTTGAGCGTTGAGCGTTGAGGGTTGAGTGTTGAGTGTTGAGCGTTGTGTTGAGTGTTGAGGGTTGATGGTTGAGTGTTGAGCGTTGAGTTGAGTGTTGAGTGTTGAGCGTTGAGCGTTGAGTGTTGAGCGTTGAGTGTTGAGTGTTGAGTGTTGAGCGTTGAGCGTTGAGTTGAGTGTTGAGTGTTGAGCGTTGTGTTGAGTGTTGAGCGTTGAGGGTTGATGGTTGAGTGTTGAGCGTTGAGCGTTGAGTTGAGTGTTGAGTGTTGAGCGTTGAGCGTTGAGCGTTGAGGGTTGAGTGTTGAGTGTTGAGTGTTGAGCGTTGAGAGTTGAGTGTTGAGCGTTGAGTGTTGAGTGTTGAGCGTTGAGCGTTGAGTTGAGTGTTGAGCGTTGAGCGTTGAGTTGAGTGTTGAGTTTTGAGCGTTGAGAGTTGAGTGTTGAGCGTTGAGTGTTGAGTGTTGAGTGTTGAGCGTTGAGCGTTGAGTTGAGTGTTGAGCGTTGAGTGTTGAGTGTTGAGTGTTGAGCGTTGTGTTGAGTGTTGAGCGTTGAGGGTTGATGGTTGAGTGTTGAGCGTTGAGCGTTGAGTTGAGTGTTGAGTGTTGAGCGTTGAGCGTTGAGGGTTGAGTGTTGAGTGTTGAGTGTTGAGCGTTGAGAGTTGAGTGTTGAGCGTTGAGCGTTGAGTGTTGAGCGTTGAGCATTGAGCGTTGAGGGTTGAGTGTTGAGTGTTGAGCGTTGAGAGTTGAGTGTTGAGCGTTGAGTGTTGAGCGTTGAGGGTTGAGTATTGAGTGTTGAGTGTTGAGTGTTGAGCGTTGAGTGTTGAGTGTTGAGTGTTGAGCGTTGAGTTGAGTGTTGAGTGTTGAGTGTTGAGCGTTGAGTGTTGAGTGCTGAGCGTTGAGTTGAGTGCTGAGCGTTGAGTGTTGAGTGTTGAGCGTTGAACGTTGAGTGTTGAGTGTTGAGTGTTGAGTGTTGAGCGTTGAGTGTTGAGCGTTGAGTTGAGTGTTGAGCGTTGAGTGTTGAGTGTTGAGCATTGAGTGTTGAGCGTTGAGTTGAGTGTTGAGCGTTGAGTGTTGAGTGTTGAGCGTTGAGTGTTGAGCGTTGAGTTGAGTGTTGAGCGTTGAGTGTTGAGTGTTGAGCGTTGAGTGTTGAGTGTTGAGCGTTGAGTGTTGAGCGTTGAGTGTTGAGCGTTGAGTTGAGTGTTGAGCGTTGAGCGTTGAGTGTTGAGTGTTGAGTGTTGAGCGTTGAGTGTTGAGTGTTGAGTGTTGAGTGTTGAGCGTTGAGCGTTGAGTGTTGAGTGTTGAGCGTTGAGT
>NC_137104.1:54521541-54526541 GCF_949357685.1 Gobio gobio | reverse complement strand
TATTTATTCATTTGTTTTGTAACGCTATTCCACTGGAGGCAAGTTCAAGGACCCATGTGCAGTTATTTTATTTACAAACATCAAACAAAGACTTGACTTGACTTGACTTAGAACCACTCACCTACAGCGGGTAACAACATTAATAACAGACAAAGACACATGGCAAACATGAGGGCTTAAATACACACACTAATGACAAGACAAGTGACACCTGTGAACAGTGATTAAACAATGAACCAATGACAGGACAAGACACAAGATCACATGAGGGCATGGGAGTCACATGACAATGAAACATGACAAAACCAGGAAACTGAAAGGACAAGACAAACTAGAAACATGACCGTAAACTTGATGAACTAAACACATGAAACATGAACCAACACCAAAACACCCTGTGACAGATCCCCCCCTCTATGGGCGGCCCCTGACGCCCAAACAATACCAGAACACATCAATAGCCTAACAAAGAGTCTACAAAAAGTCTTGGGGGGCGGTCTTGGGGGAGGGATGGTGGGCCAGGCCCGTGCAGGGGCACCGGACCCAGACATGACATGGCCGGGCCTGGGAGCGTGGGCGGACCTGGACCCTGTGGCGTGGGCGGACCTGGACCCTGTGGCGTGGGCGGACCTGGACCCTGTGGCGTGGGCGGACCTGGACCCTGTGGCGTGGGCGGACCTGGACCCTGTGGCGTGGGCGGACCTGGACCCTGTGGCGTGGGCGGACCTGGAGCCTCGGGCGTGGGCGGACCTGGAGCCTCGGGCGTGGGCGGACCTGGAGCCTCGGGCGTGGGCGGACCTGGAGCCTCGGGCGTGGGCGGACCTGGAGCCTCGGGCGTGGGAGGACCTGGAGCCTCGGGCGTGGGAGGACCTGGACCCTCGGGCGTGGGAGGACCTGGACCCTCGGGCGTGGGAGGACCTGGACCCTCGGGCGTGGGAGGACCTGGACCCTCGGGCGTGGGAGGACCTGGACCCTCGGGCGTGGGAGGACCTGGACCCTCGGGCGTGGGAGGACCTGGACCCTCGGGCGTGGGAGGACCTGGACCCTCGGGCGTGGGAGGACCTGGACCCTCGGGCGTGGGTGGCCATGGCGGCAACGGCAGTTCACCGGGCCATGGCGGCAACGGGAGTTCATCAGGCCATGGCGGTAACGGGAGTTCATCAGGCCATGGCGGTAACGGGAGTTCATCAGGCCATGGCGGTAACGGGAGTTCATCAGGCCACAGAGGCGGGGCCTTCATGGCCTCCATGTACCCCTTGCCCCCCCCCAAAATTTTCTTGGGCGGGACAACGGGCCGTGGGCTGGAGCCTGGACGGGGCCTTGGGCTGGAGCCTGGACGGGGCCTTGGGCTGGAGCCTGGACGGGGCCTTGGGCTGGAGCCTGGACGGGGCCTTGGGCTGGAGCCTGGACGGGGCCTTGGGCTGGAGCCTGGACGGGGCCGTGGGCTGGAGCCTGGACGGGGCCGTGGGCTGGAGCCTGGACGGGGCCGTGGGCTGGAGCCTGGACGGGGCCTTGGGCTGGAGCCTGGACGGGGCCTTGGGCTGGAGCCTGGACGGGGCCTTGGGCTGGAGCCTGGACGTGGCCGTGGGCTGGAGCCTGGACGTGGCCGTGGGCTGGAGCCTGGACGTGGCCGTGGGCTGGAGCCTGGACGTGGCCGTGGGCTGGAGCCTGGACGTGGCCGTGGGCTGGAGCCTGGACGTGGACTTGGGCTGGAGCCTGGACGTGGACTTGGGCTGGAGCCTGGACGTGGACTTGGGCTGGAGCCTGGACGTGGACTTGGGCTGGAGCCTGGACGTGGACTTGGGCTGGAGCCTGGACGTGGACTTGGGCTGGAGCCTGGACGTGGACTTGGGCTGGACTCACTGGGGTGGAGAGTACTGTGGGAACGTGGAGCTCCTCATTTACCGTTCCCACAGTAAAAGATGAGCCACTCAGCTGAAGTGCAAAGTCAATATACTCTGCCAATGACCAGTGGATCTTGCCTCCAGGAAGTCTGGAGCTAATAGGCTTATTTAAACCAAAACGAAAAATGTCTTTAAGCGCCACGTCATTAAACTCAACTAAGTGACAGAGTCCACAAAATTCCTCCACGTAGTTCTCTATGGCTTGATCACCTTGGCAGAGCTTGAGCAGAGAAACAACTGCTGGGTCCATTTTGGAGGTCTGTTATTCTGTAACGCTATTCCACTGGAGGCAAGTTCAAGGACCCATGTGCAGTTATTTTATTTACAAACATCAAACAAAGACTTGACTTGACTTGACTTGACTTGACTTGACTTGACTTGACTTAGAACCACTCACCTACAGCGGGTAACAACATTAATAACAGACAAAGACACATGGCAAACATGAGGGCTTAAATACACACACTAATGACAAGACAAGTGACACCTGTGAACAGTGATTAAACAATGAACCAATGACAGGACAAGACACAAGATCACATGAGGGCATGGGAGTCACATGACAATGAAACATGACAAAACCAGGAAACTGAAAGGACAAGACAAACTAGAAACATGACCGTAAACTTGATGAACTATGAACTAAACACATGAAACATGAACCAACACCAAAACACCCTGTGACATGTTTGTTTTTGCTTGTTTGCATTTATTTACGTATTTATTTATTTATGCATTTATTTATGCATTTATTTATTTATGCATTTATTTATTATTTATTTTTTATACATTTATTTGTTTGTTTGTATTTATTTATTTATTTATTTTTGTATTTATTTTTATGCATTCATTTATTTGTATTTATTTATGCATTTGTTTGTTTTTTGTATTTATTTATGCATTTATTTATTTATGCATACATTTATTTATTATTAATTTTTTATACATTTATTTATTTGTATTTATTTGTGCATTTGTTTGTATTTATTTAGTTATTTATGCGTTTTTATTTATTTATTTGTATTTATTTATTTATGCATTTATTTATTTATTTATTTATGCATTTATGCATATTTATTTATTTGTATTTATTTATTTATTTATTTATGTATTTATTTATTATTTATGCATTTGTTTGTTTGTTTGTTTTTAGTTATTTATGTGTTTATTTATTTTGTATTTATTTATTTATTTATTTTTGTATTTATTTATGCAGTTTTTTGTATTTATGCATTTATTTATTTATTTATGCAATTAATTATTTGTTTATTTATGCATTTATTTATTTGTTTATTTATGCATGCATTTATTTATTTGTATTTATGCATTTATGCATTAATTTATGCATTAATTTATTTTTGTATTTATTTATGCAGGCATTTATTTATTTGTATTTATTTATTTATGCATTTATTTATTTTTTGTATTTATTCATGCATGCATTTATTTATGCATGCACTTTTTATTTGTTTATTTATGCATTTATTTATTTGTATTTATTTGTTTGTATTTATTTATGCATGCATTTCTTGTTTCTCAGCATAGCTGTGCTCTATGGCATTGCATTTAAATATAAACAAACAAATAATCAAACAAAGGCAGTTCTGATGCTTCATATGCTCCAATTTCATATTTTCATGAATTGCACTGGTAATTTTGTATTGAAAACATGAATGTCATCATAACTCAAGGTCTGTGCCACATGAACACAAGCTGGAGTCTGTGGCATACGGCCAGTTTATCTACAGACGAGCTGTTAGATCCTGTGCTGAGGATCTGAACGTGTGTGTGCCAGGTTTTCATCCAAAAACTCTCTTCCTCCTTTACTTCTTGTCTTTCTTTCTCTTTCTGTCTGTCAGTAATTGTCAGGTGTTCCAGACGCGTCTCTGCTGCAACACTGCTTTATTTTTAGTGCTCCTGAAAACACAAAGCAAGCAGTTTAGTGCACTTTCATAACCTTTCCTGTTAATAATGGGCCTTTATACTTCAAACTACTGCATTTTGTGATGCTCACACTGATTTGAAAGCTACTTTAAAAATGTCTATTCTCTATTAAGCGAGTAAGGAGATGAGATCTTAATGACTAAACATTTAAATTGCTCAAATCTGTGGCGTAGATTCAGTTTAGACGTGCGCTTCATTTATTTCATTTGTTTATTCTTTGTTTTTCTGTCTATTTAAGTTGTTTAACGCTTATTTGGGCTCTTTTGTAATAGTGTTATTAAGGCTTCGTGAATGGGGGGGGGGGGTATTCAATTATTTATTTATTTTTTTTTTGGTCCTCTGATAAAAATGATTAAAATGTACTAAAAGTAAATAATAATTATTATTGTCATAATCATATATTAAATACATTAATTAATTATATTAAAATTATTATTACATGTATTATTATTATTATTATTATTATTATTATTATTATTATTATTACTAAAATATATTAAATAAAACAAAATATGACATCACTAATATATTACTTAATATTCCACTGTAAAATAAAACATCATAATAATAATAATTACAAAAAAATATAAAAATGCAATCAAAAATCAAATAATAATAATAATTATCATTGGTATTAATTATAAATTGAATTAATTAGTTAACTATATTAATAGTATTTTTATTTGTATTATTATTATAATTAATAATAAAATATAAAAAGTACTAAATAAAACAAAATATGAAGTTACTAATATATTACTAAATATTTCACTGTAAAATAAAAAAATAGTTTTCATTAATCAATAAAAATTACAAATAATTAAAAAAAAGTATAAAAATGAAATAAAAAATCTAATAATAGTATTATTGATTATATATTTAATTAAGCATACTAATATTATTATTAACAAAATATAGAAAGTGCTAAATAAAATATTAAATATTAATAATATATTACTTAATATTCCACTGTAAAATAAAAAAATCTAGCATTTATTAATTAATAATAATTACAAAAAAATATAAAAATGCTATCAAAAATCAAATAATAATTATTATTGTTATTAATTATAAATTAAATAAATTAATTAACTATATTAATAGTATTATTACTTGTATTATTATTATTATTATTATTAATAATAATAATAA
>NC_137104.1:54486541-54516541 GCF_949357685.1 Gobio gobio | reverse complement strand
GATTGACAGTTTAAATGGTGACAGGACGCTCAGAATAGAGTCCGTTAAAGATGACGAAGTAGTCCTAAAGCTTGCATACTCTTCTGCTATACACTCAAAAGTATGTACTTTTTCTTCAAAAAAAGAGTACATACTTTTAGGACGTAGTATAAGTAGGCGAATTGGGACGCAGCCTTAGTCACTCTCTGCTGTCTCAGACGAACACATGTTTGTCCTGTGTGGGCCACCGTAGCTTCTCTATGTGCTCTGAAAGGGAGGGGGTTTTACTTTATATCTTTATGTTGTATAAAGTAAAATATCTAGCTTCAGTATTCAACTTAAGTAGAGCGTGTAACTGCTGTTCACTTTTATAATGAAAGGTGCACTTTAATGATGGACAGATGCACTTTTATGATGGACAGATGCACTTTTATGATGGACAGATGCACTTTTATGATGGATAGATGCACTTTTATGATGGATAGATGCACTTTTATGATGGACAGATGCACTTTTATGATGGATAGATGCACTTTTATGATGGAGAGATGCACTTTTATGATGGATGGATGTACTTTTATGATGGATAGATGCTCTTTTATGACGGACAGATGCACTTTTATGATGGATAGATGCACTTTTATGATGGATGGATGCACTTTTATGACGGATAGATGCACTTTTATGACGGACAGATGCACTTTTATGACGGATAGATGCACTTTTATGATGGATGGATGCACTTTTATGACGGATAGATGCACTTTTATGACGGACAGATGCACTTTTATGATGGATAGATGCACTTTTATGATGGATAGATGCTCTTTTATGACGGACAGATGCACTTTTATGATGGATAGATGTACTTTTATGATGGATAGATGCTCTTTTATGACGGACAGATGCACTTTTATGATGGATAGATGCACTTTTATGATGGATGGATGCACTTTTATGACGGATAGATGCACTTTAATGATGGACAGATGCACTTTTATGATGGACAGATGCACTTTTATGATGGATAGATGCACTTTTATGATGGATAGATGCACTTTTATGATGGACAGATGCACTTTTATGATGGATAGATGCACTTTTATGATGGAGAGATGCACTTTTATGATGGATGGATGTACTTTTATGATGGATAGATGCTCTTTTATGACGGACAGATGCACTTTTATGATGGATAGATGCACTTTTATGATGGATGGATGCACTTTTATGACGGATAGATGCACTTTTATGACGGACAGATGCACTTTTATGACGGATAGATGCACTTTTATGATGGATGGATGCACTTTTATGACGGATAGATGCACTTTTATGACGGACAGATGCACTTTTATGATGGATAGATGCACTTTTATGATGGATGGATGCACTTTTATGATGGATAGATGTACTTTTATGATGGATAGATGCACTTTTATGATGGATAGATGCTCTTTTATGACGGACAGATGCACTTTTATGATGGATAGATGTACTTTTATGATGGATAGATGCTCTTTTATGACGGACAGATGCACTTTTATGATGGATAGATGCACTTTTATGATGGATGGATGCACTTTTATGACGGATAGATGCACTTTTATGATGGATGGATGCACTTTTATGACGGATAGATGCACTTTTATGACGGACAGATGCACTTTTATGACGGATAGATGCACTTTTATGATGGACAGATGCACTTTTATGATGGATAGATGCACTTTTATGATGGATGGATGCACTTTTATGATGGATAGATGTACTTTTATGATGGATAGATGCACTTTTATGATGGATAGATGCACTTTTATGACGGACAGATGCACTTTTATGATGGATAGATGTACTTTTATGATGGATAGATGCTCTTTTATGACGGACAGATGCACTTTTATGATGGATAGATGCACTTTTATGATGGATGGATGCACTTTTATGACGGATAGATGCACTTTTATGATGGATAGATGCACTTTTATGACGGATAGATGCACTTTTATGATGGATGGATGCACTTTTATGACGGATAGATGCACTTTTATGACGGACAGATGCACTTTTATGATGGATGGATGCACTTTTATGATGGATAGATGTACTTTTATGATGATAGATGCTCTTTTATGACGGACAGATGCACTTTTATGATGGATAGATGCACTTTTATGATGGATGGATGCACTTTTATGACGGATAGATGCACTTTTATGATGGATGGATGCACTTTTATGATGGATAAATGCACTTTTATGATGGATAGATGCACTTTTATGATGGATAGATGCACTTTTATGATGGATAGATGCACTTTTATGACGGACAGATGCACTTTTATGATGGATAGATGTACTTTTATGACGGACAGATGCACTTTTATGATGGATAGATGTACTTTTATGATGGATAGATGCACTTTTATGATGGATAGATGCACTTTTATGATGGATAGATGTACTTTTATGATGGATAGATGCACTTTTATGATGGATAGATGCACTTTTATGACGGATAGATGCACTTTTATGACGGACAGATGCACTTTTATGATGGATAGATGTACTTTTATGATGGATAGATGCACTTTTATGATGGATAGATGCACTTTTATGACGGACAGATGCACTTTTATGATGGATAGATGTACTTTTATGATGGATAGATGCACTTTTATGACGGATAGATGCACTTTTATGACGGACAGATGCACTTTTATGATGGATAGATGCACTTTTATGATGGATGGATGCACTTTTATGATGGATAGATGCTCTTTTATGACGGACAGATGCACTTTTATGATGGATAGATGTACTTTTATGATGGATAGATGCTCTTTTATGACGGACAGATGCACTTTTATGATGGATGGATGCACTTTTATGACGGATAGATGCACTTTTATGACGGACAGATGCACTTTTATGATGGATAGATGCACTTTTATGACGGACAGATGCACTTTTATGATGGATAGATGCACTTTTATGACGGATAGATGCACTTTTATGATGGATGGATGCACTTTTATGACGGATAGATGCACTTTTATGACGGATAGATGCACTTTTATGACGGACAGATGCACTTTTATGATGGATGGATGCACTTTTATGACGGATAGATGCACTTTTATGACGGATAGATGTACTTTTATGATGGATAGATGCACTTTTATGATGGATAGATGCTCTTTTATGATGGATAGATGCACTTTTATGATGGATAGATGCTCTTTTATGACGGACAGATGCACTTTTATGATGGATAGATGTACTTTTATGATGGATAGATGCTCTTTTATGACGGACAGATGCACTTTTATGATGGATAGATGCACTTTTATGATGGATGGATGCACTTTTATGACGGATAGATGCACTTTTATGATGGATAGATGCACTTTTATGATGGATAGATGCACTTTTATGATGGATAGATGCACTTTTATGATGGATAGATGCACTTTTATGATGGATGGATGCACGTTTATGATGGATAGATGCACTTTTATGATGGATAGATGCACTTTTATGATGGATAGATGCTCTTTTATGACGGACAGATGCACTTTTATGATGGATAGATGTACTTTTATGATGGATAGATGCTCTTTTATGACGGACAGATGCACTTTTATGATGGATAGATGCACTTTTATGATGGATGGATGCACTTTTATGACGGATAGATGCACTTTTATGATGGATAGATGCACTTTTATGACGGACAGATGCACTTTTATGATGGATAGATGCACTTTTATGACGGATATATGCACTTTTATGATGGATGGATGCACTTTTATGATGGATAGATGCACTTTTATGACGGACAGATGCACTTTTATGATGGATGGATGCACTTTTATGACGGATAGATGCACTTTTATGACGGATAGATGTACTTTTATGATGGATAGATGCACTTTTATGATGGATAGATGCTCTTTTATGACGGACAGATGCACTTTTATGATGGATAGATGTACTTTTATGATGGACAGATGCACTTTTATGATGGACAGATGCACTTTTATGATGGATAGATGTACTTTTATGATGGATAGATGCACTTTTATGATGGATAGATGCTCTTTTATGACGGACAGATGCACTTTTATGATGGATAGATGTACTTTTATGATGGATAGATGCTCTTTTATGACGGACAGATGCACTTTTATGATGGATAGATGCACTTTTATGAAGGATGGATGCACTTTTATGACGGATAGATGCACTTTTATGATGGATAGATGCACTTTTATGATGGATAGATGCACTTTTATGACGGATAGATGCACTTTTATGATGGATGGATGCACTTTTATGACGGATAGATGCACTTTTATGACGGATAGATGCACTTTTATGACGGACAGATGCACTTTTATGATGGATAGATGCACTTTTATGACGGATAGATGCACTTTTATGATGGATGGATGCACTTTTATGACGGATAGATGCACTTTTATGACGGACAGATGCACTTTTATGATGGATAGATGCACTTTTATGACGGATAGATGCACTTTTATGATGGATGGATGCACTTTTATGACGGATAGATGCACTTTTATGATGGATGGATGCACTTTTATGACGGATAGATGCACTTTTATGACGGACAGATGCACTTTTATGATGGATGGATGCACTTTTATGACGGATAGATGTACTTTTATGATGGATAGATGCACTTTTATGACGGACAGATGCACTTTTATGATGGATGGATGCACTTTTATGACGGATAGATGCACTTTTATGACGGATAGATGTACTTTTATGATGGATAGATGCACTTTTATGATGGATAGATGCTCTTTTATGATGGATAGATGCACTTTTATGATGGATAGATGCTCTTTTATGACGGACAGATGCACTTTTATGATGGATAGATGCACTTTTATGACGGACAGATGCACTTTTATGATGGATAGATGCACTTTTATGATGGATAGATGCTCTTTTATGATGGATAGATGCACTTTTATGATGATAGATGCTCTTTTATGACGGACAGATGCACTTTTATGATGGATAGATGCACTTTTATGATGGATGGATGCACTTTTATGACGGATAGATGCACTTTTATGATGGATAGATGCACTTTTATGATGGATAGATGCACTTTTATGATGGATATGATGGATAGATGCACTTTTATGATGGATAGATGCTCGTTTATGACGGACAGATGCACTTTTATGATGGATAGATGCACTTTTATGATGGATAGATGCACTTTTATGATGGATAGATGCACTTTTATGATGGATAGATGCACTTTTATGATGGATAGATGCACTTTTATGATGGATGGATGCACGTTTATGATGGATAGATGCACTTTTATGATGGATAGATGCACTTTTATGATGGATAGATGCTCTTTTATGACGGACAGATGCACTTTTATGATGGATAGATGTACTTTTATGATGGATAGATGCTCTTTTATGACGGACAGATGCACTTTTATGATGGATAGATGCACTTTTATGATGGATGGATGCACTTTTATGACGGATAGATGCACTTTTATGATGGATAGATGCACTTTTATGACGGACAGATGCACTTTTATGATGGATAGATGCACTTTTATGACGGATAGATGCACTTTTATGATGGATGGATGCACTTTTATGACGGATAGATGCACTTTTATGACGGACAGATGCACTTTTATGATGGATAGATGTACTTTTATGATGGATAGATGCACTTTTATGATGGATAGATGCACTTTTATGACGGACAGATGCACTTTTATGATGGATAGATGTACTTTTATGATGGATAGATGCTCTTTTATGACGGACAGATGCACTTTTATGACGGATAGATGTACTTTTATGATGGATAGATGCACTTTTATGATGGATAGATGCTCTTTTATGATGGATAGATGCACTTTTATGATGGATAGATGCTCTTTTATGACGGACAGATGCACTTTTATGATGGATAGATGTACTTTTATGATGGATAGATGCTCTTTTATGACGGACAGATGCACTTTTATGATGGATAGATGCACTTTTATGACGGATAGATGCACTTTTATGATGGATGGATGCACTTTTATGATGGATAGATGCACTTTTATGACGGACAGATGCACTTTTATGATGGATGGATGCACTTTTATGACGGATAGATGCACTTTTATGACGGACAGATGCACTTTTATGATGGATAGATGCACTTTTATGACGGATAGATGCACTTTTATGACGGATAGATGCACTTTTATGATGGATGGATGCACTTTTATGACGGATAGATGCACTTTTATGATGGATAGATGCACTTTTATGATGGATAGATGCACTTTTATGATGGATAGATGCACTTTTATGATGGATAGATGCACTTTTATGATGGATGGATGCACGTTTATGATGGATAGATGCACTTTTATGATGGATAGATGCACTTTTATGATGGATAGATGCTCTTTTATGACGGACAGATGCACTTTTATGATGGATAGATGTACTTTTATGATGGATAGATGCTCTTTTATGACGGACAGATGCACTTTTATGATGGATAGATGCACTTTTATGATGGATGGATGCACTTTTATGACGGAT
Source organism: Gobio gobio (assembly GCF_949357685.1). Classification (NCBI taxonomy): domain Eukaryota; kingdom Metazoa; phylum Chordata; class Actinopteri; order Cypriniformes; family Gobionidae; genus Gobio; species Gobio gobio. The sequence continues at coordinate 54,509,940 of NC_137104.1, read as the reverse complement.
AGATGCACTTTTATGATGGATAGATGCACTTTTATGACGGACAGATGCACTTTTATGATGGATAGATGCACTTTTATGACGGATAGATGCACTTTTATGATGGATGGATGCACTTTTATGACGGATAGATGCACTTTTATGACGGACAGATGCACTTTTATGATGGATAGATGTACTTTTATGATGGATAGATGCACTTTTATGACGGATAGATGTACTTTTATGATGGATAGATGTACTTTTATGATGGATAGATGCACTTTTATGACGGATAGATGTACTTTTATGATGGATAGATGCACTTTTATGACGGATAGATGCACTTTTATGACGGATAGATGTACTTTTATGATGGATAGATGCACTTTTATGACGGACAGATGCACTTTTATGATGGATAGATGCACTTTTATGACGGATAGATGCACTTTTATGACGGATAGATGCACTTTTATGATGGATAGATGCTCTTTTATGACGGACAGATGCACTTTTATGATGGATAGATGCACTTTTATGATGGATGGATGCACTTTTATGACGGATAGATGCACTTTTATGATGGATAGATGCACTTTTATGACGGACAGATGCACTTTTATGATGGATAGATGCACTTTTATGACGGATAGATGCACTTTTATGATGGATGGATGCACTTTTATGATGGATAGATGCACTTTTATGACGGATAGATGCACTTTTATGATGGATGGATGCACTTTTATGACGGATAGATGCACTTTTATGACGGACAGATGCACTTTTATGATGGATAGATGCACTTTTATGACGGATAGATGCACTTTTATGATGGATGGATGCACTTTTATGACGGATAGATGCACTTTTATGACGGATAGATGCACTTTTATGACGGATAGATGCACTTTTATGACGGATAGATGCACTTTTATGACGGATAGATGCACTTTTATGACGGATAGATGCACTTTTATGACGTATAGATGCACTTTTATGATGGATAGATGCACTTTTATGACGGACAGATGCACTTTTATGATGGATGGATGCACTTTTATGACGGATAGATGCACTTTTATGACGGATAGATGCACTTTTATGACGGATAGATGCACTTTTATGACGGATAGATGCACTTTTATGATGGATGGATGCACTTTTATGACGGATAGATGCACTTTTATGACGGATAGATGCACTTTTATGACGGATAGATGCACTTTTATGACGTATAGATGCACTTTTATGATGGATAGATGCACTTTTATGACGGACAGATGCACTTTTATGATGGATAGATGCACTTTTATGACGGATAGATGCACTTTTATGATGGATGGATGCACTTTTATGATGGATAGATGCACTTTTATGATGGATGGATGCACTTTTATGATGGATAGATGCTCTTTATGACAGATAGATGCACTTTTATGACGGATAGATGCACTTTTATGATGGATAAATGCACTTTTATGATGGATAGATGCTCTTTTATGACGGATAGATGCACTTTTATGACGGATAGATGCACTTTTATGATGGATGGATGCACTTTTATGATGGATAGATGCACTTTTATGATGGATGGATGCACTTTTATGATGGATAGATGCTCTTTTATGACAGATAGATGCACTTTTATGACGGATAGATGCACTTTTATGATGGATAAATGCACTTTTATGATGGATAGATGCTCTTTTATGACGGATAGATGCACTTTTATGACGGATAGATGCACTTTTATGATGGATGGATGCACTTTTATGATGGATAGATGCACTTTTATGATGGATAAATGCACTTTTATGATGGACGGATGCACTTTTATGATGGACAGATGCACTTTTATGATGGATGGATGGATGCACTTTTATGATGGATAAATGCACTTTTATGATGGATGGATGCACTTTTATGACGGATAGATGCACTTTTATGATGGATGGATGCACTTTTATGATGGATAGATGCTCTTTTATGACGGACAGATGCACTTTTATGACGGATAGATGCACTTTTATGATGGACAGATGCACTTTTATGATGGATAGATGCACTTTTATGACGGACAGATGCACTTTTATGATGGATAGATGCACTTTTATGACGGATAGATGCACTTTTATGATGGATGGATGCACTTTTATGACGGATAGATGCACTTTTATGACGGATAGATGCACTTTTATGACGGATAGATGCACTTTTATGACGGATAGATGCACTTTTATGATGGATAGATGCACTTTTATGACGGACAGATGCACTTTTATGATGGATAGATGCACTTTTATGACGGATAGATGCACTTTTATGACGGATAGATGCACTTTTATGACGGATAGATGCACTTTTATGACGGATAGATGCACTTTTATGACGTATAGATGCACTTTTATGATGGATAGATGCACTTTTATGACGTATAGATGCACTTTTATGATGGATAGATGCACTTTTATGACGTATAGATGCACTTTTATGATGGATAGATGCACTTTTATGACGGACAGATGCACTTTTATGATGGATGGATGCACTTTTATGACGGATAGATGCACTTTTATGGCGGATAGATGCACTTTTATGACGGATAGATGCACTTTTATGACGGATAGATGCACTTTTATGATGGATGGATGCACTTTTATGACGGATAGATGCACTTTTATGACGGATAGATGCACTTTTATGACGGATAGATGCACTTTTATGACGTATAGATGCACTTTTATGATGGATAGATGCACTTTTATGACGGACAGATGCACTTTTATGATGGATAGATGCACTTTTATGACGGATAGATGCACTTTTATGATGGATGGATGCACTTTTATGATGGATAGATGCACTTTTATGATGGATGGATGCACTTTTATGATGGATAGATGCTCTTTTATGACAGATAGATGCACTTTTATGACGGATAGATGCACTTTTATGATGGATAAATGCACTTTTATGATGGATAGATGCTCTTTTATGACGGATAGATGCACTTTTATGACGGATAGATGCACTTTTATGATGGATGGATGCACTTTTATGATGGATAGATGCACTTTTATGATGGATGGATGCACTTTTATGATGGATAGATGCTCTTTTATGACAGATAGATGCACTTTTATGACGGATAGATGCACTTTTATGATGGATAAATGCACTTTTATGATGGATAGATGCTCTTTTATGACGGATAGATGCACTTTTATGACGGATAGATGCACTTTTATGATGGATGGATGCACTTTTATGATGGATAGATGCACTTTTATGATGGATAAATGCACTTTTATGATGGACGGATGCACTTTTATGATGGACAGATGCACTTTTATGATGGATGGATGGATGCACTTTTATGATGGATAAATGCACTTTTATGATGGATGGATGCACTTTTATGACGGATAGATGCACTTTTATGATGGATGGATGCACTTTTATGATGGATAGATGCTCTTTTATGACGGACAGATGCACTTTTATGACGGATAGATGCACTTTTATGATGGACAGATGCACTTTTATGATGGATAGATGCACTTTTATGACGGACAGATGCACTTTTATGATGGATAGATGCACTTTTATGACGGATAGATGCACTTTTATGATGGATGGATGCACTTTTATGACGGATAGATGCACTTTTATGACGGATAGATGCACTTTTATGACGGATAGATGCACTTTTATGACGGATAGATGCACTTTTATGATGGATAGATGCACTTTTATGACGGACAGATGCACTTTTATGATGGATAGATGCACTTTTATGACGGATAGATGCACTTTTATGATGGATGGATGCACTTTTATGATGGATAGATGCACTTTTATGATGGATGGATGCACTTTTATGATGGATAGATGCTCTTTTATGACAGATAGATGCACTTTTATGACGGATAGATGCACTTTTATGATGGATAAATGCACTTTTATGATGGATAGATGCTCTTTTATGACGGATAGATGCACTTTTATGACGGATAGATGCACTTTTATGATGGATGGATGCACTTTTATGATGGATAGATGCACTTTTATGATGGATGGATGCACTTTTATGATGGATAGATGCTCTTTTATGACGGATAGATGCACTTTTATGACGGATAGATGCACTTTTATGATGGATGGATGCACTTTTATGATGGATAGATGCAATTTTTATGATGGATAAATGCACTTTTATGATGGACGGATGCACTTTTATGATGGACAGATGCACTTTTATGATGGATGGATGGATGCACTTTTATGACGGATAGATGCACTTTTATGATGGATGGATGCACTTTTATGATGGATAGATGCTCTTTTATGACGGACAGATGCACTTTTATGACGGATAGATGCACTTTTATGATGGACAGATGCACTTTTATGATGGATAGATGCACTTTTATGACGGATAGATGCACTTTTATGATGGATAAATGCACTTTTATGATGGATAGATGCTCTTTTATGACGGATAGATGCACTTTTATGATGGATGGATGCACTTTTATGATGGATAGATGCACTTTTATGATGGATGGATGCACTTTTATGATGGACAGATGCACTTTTATGATGGATGGATGCACTTTTATGATGGATGGATGCACTTTTATGACGGATAGATGCACTTTTATGATGGATGGATGCACTTTTATGATGGATGGATGCACTTTTATGACGGATAGATGCACTTTTATGATGGATGGATGCACTTTTATGATGGATAGATGCACTTTTATGATGGACAGATGCACTTTTATGCACTTTTATGATGGATAGATGTACTTTTATGACGGATAGATGCACTTTTATGATGGATGGATGCACTTTTGGCGCATGCGCGCGTTGTGAGCGCGTTGTTTGTGTTTGAGCTCCGTCAAATTGATTCATAATCCTTGATTTTCTTCTTAATACTCGCTTACAAACGAATACTTTCTATTATTTACAGCGTGTGAACATATCTCCGATACGATTCTCTATAAAAAACAATCGGATTGCTTTGATATCGCTACTTATATCCGAACTTCCGCTACTAGCCGTAGCCCGCTAGCCTTGCACGCGTGGTAACTTGTTTAACGTTACACCCGGTAAACACTGATAGCTACAATTCGCCATCGTAGCACTTCTGCTACAATGGCGAATAACTCGGATGTGTGTCTAATGTTACCTTTGAGTGCAGGTGAGGACACGTTCGAGCTGCATTCGGTGCAGTTGGAGTTGGAGTCGTTGGCGAGTCAGATTCGCGGCCTTCTAGACAGACAAGCTGTGCTGAGAGAGCGGCGAACGGCGCTTGAAACATCACGCGCCGATGCGCACAAGTCAGTGGATACTAACATTTTGACTCCGACCTCGTCTACTCCGCGTGTTTCTCTGCACAGGACCCAAGCACCCAGGACGCGATCATCATCCCTGGTTTCGTTCACTCCGGCACCGACACAGCGCCATGGACCCTGGGTGTTTCCACAGCGGAAGACGCGAGCCAGGACCAGAGCGAGGACCTCTCCGCCCCTCCCGGTCTTCGAGATCTCCACCCGGAACCGCTTCTCCCCTCTTCGCGAGACGGAACGCGACGCTGTGGTCATCGGTACTTCCATCGTCCGGCATGTCCACGCTACCTCAGGTAAAGGCAAGGTTATCACTCACTGCTTTCCTGGTGCTCGAGTTCTCGATGTCGCTGCGCAGGTTCCCGAGATCCTGAACGGTGACGAGCGCATCGGAGCTGTCGTGCTGCACGCGGGGACGAACGACACCAGGCTGCGGCAGACGGAGGTTCTGAAGAAGGACTACAGGAGCCTGATCGAGACGGTGCGCAGAACATCGCCTGAAGCAGCGATCATCGTGTCCGGACCGCTTCCCACGTACCGACTAGGACATGAAAAGTTCAGTAGATTATTTGCTCTAAATGAATGGTTAATGTCATGGTGTAATGAACAGAAGCTGCTCTTTGTAAATAATTGGAATCTGTTTTGGGAGCGACCTAGGCTCTTCCGTCCTGATGGCCTTCACCCCAGCAGAATCGGAGCGGCTCTTCTGTCGGACAACATCTCCAGAGCGCTGCACACCGCCATCATATGACTAGTAAGTCAAAGTCCAAATAACAGTATTTGCTGTCCTAACTTAATTGACATAAGTACCAATGTAGAACATTATATAGAAACTGTGTCTGAACATAACTGTGTAGAACATTATATAGAAACTGTGTCTATTCCTCGTTTAGTGAGGTCAAACATTAAATCTACTGTAGGATCTAGGAAAAATCTAATTGTGATTAAACCAGAAAATCTCAATATTAGTGAACAAAAACAATTTCTAAAACTAGGTCTTCTAAACATTAGATCGCTCACACCTAAGGCGGTTATTGTAAATGAAATGGTCACAGATAATAGTTTCGATGTACTTTGCCTTACTGAAACCTGGCTTAAGCCAAATGATTATTTCGGTCTAAATGAGTCTACTCCACCAGGATACTGTTATAAGCATGAGCCCCGTCTGATTGGTCGTGGCGGCGGTGTTGCAACAATATATAGAGATATTCTTAATGTTACCCAGAAAACAGGTCACAGGTTTAATTCATTTGAAGTACTAGTGCTAAATGTTACGCTATTAGATGTAAGAAAGAAATCTGTATTATCTCTAGCCTTAGCTACTGTATATAGACCTCCAGGGCCCTATGCTGATTTCCTAAAAGAGTTTGCAGACTTTCTCTCAGATCTATTGGTCAACGTCGATAAAGCATTAATTGTTGGAGATTTTAACATACACGTAGATAACACAAATGACGCGTTAGGGGCTGCGTTTACAGATCTATTAAATTCCTTTGGGGTCAAGCAAAACGTCACTGGTCCCACTCATCGTCTTAATCACACACTAGATTTAATTATATCACATGGAACCAACCCAACCGATTTAGATATTATACCACAAAGTGATGATGTCACTGACCATTACATGGTAACTTGCATACTGCGTACTGCTGAAATCTGTCATGTTGCGCCACGTTATCGACCAGGCAGAACAATCCTTCCAACCACTATAGATAGATTCTCAAATACCTTACCTGATCTGGCTCAGCTGCTAAGTGAACCCAAACAAACAGATGAACTAGAGGAAATGACTAGCAGTATGAGCACCATTTTCTCTAGTACATTAGAAATTGTAGCACCAATTAGATTAAAAAAGGTTAGAGAGAAAACTAAAGCACCATGGTACAACAGTGCTACACATGTTATCAAGAGAGAAACTCGTAACTTAGAGCGTAAATGGAAACATACTAATTTAGGCTGTGTTCACACTGCAGGGCTTAATGCTCAATTCCGATTTTTTGAAAAAATGCGATTTTTTTGCAAGGCCGTTCACATTTCCAATTAAATGCGACCTTTTGTGATCTCCTGTGTGAACGTGAAATGACCCAGAAGTGACCCGCATGTGCAGAAGAGTACTCAACGGTCAACGACGTCACTTGTTGTTTACGGAAGTAGCCAAATATGGGTGTCAGCATTGGAGTTCGTTTAGCTTTATTAAAGTTATTTTCGCAACGGAGCCAGCACCATTACAACCTTCTCGTGTTAAGAAGAAAATTAAAAAAGAGGAGGAGAGCAAGGTTTTTGGCCATGGCGTTTTGTGGAGCAGTGGTAGCAACGTCGGTACAGAGAAACGTGTGTGTGCGGAGCCGCAGCCAGGAGTGGTGGGAGACTGATGAGAGTGGCTTTACTGATACCCAATTCGTCAGTAACTTCAGAATGACCAGATCCACCTTCAATTATGTTTGCGAGCGCCTTCAACTAACTTTGTCACGGGAAGAGACACGTCTGCGGCGGCCCATAACAGTGCAGAAACGCGCTGGAGTTGGAGTGTATTGGCTAGCAACAGGTGCGTACTTCTTCTTTTATTGGCGGTTAGCAACTATTTCTTGTGCATTACCGCCACCACTGGACTGGAGTAAGGAATGGGAGTTACAATGATGACGTTTGTCGCGTATCAACGACGTGCGGGTCGGATATATGTGACCTGGCAGTTCAGACTGAAGACGCATTTGAAAAGATCGGATATGTATCGGATTTGGACCACATACCCAAGTGGCCTGGGTCGCATTTGAAAAGATCGGATCTGTGTCGTTCAGACTGTCATGAAAAGATCAGATACAGGTCGCATAAGGGCAAAAAAATCGGAATTGGGTCGTTTCAGCCTGCAGTGTGAACGCAGCCTTAGAGGTCTTTAGAATCGCATGGAAAGAAAGTATGTCACGTTATAAAAAGGCCCTAAAAGCAGCCAGGGCTGAGCATCTCCGCAAACTAATAGAAAATAACCAAAATAACCCAAGGTTTTTATTTAACACTGTGGCTAGACTAACAAATAAACAAGCATCGCCTGAACAAAATATTCCGTTACAGTTTAGTAGTAATGATTTTATGAACTTCTTCGCTGACAAAATAGAAAGCATCAGAAACAAAATTGTAAATGTACAATCATTAATGATGTCTTATGATTCAACCGCAATTATCGCCCCTCAAGAACTACTACACCGCTTTACAACTATAGGACAGGAAGAGCTAAATAAACTTATCATTGCATCTAAACCAACAACATGTTTATTAGATCCAATACCCACTAAACTACTGAAAGAGTTGTTACCTGTAGTGGAAGAGCCTCTTCTCAATATTATTAACTCGTCTTTATCTTTAGGTCATGTTCCAAGAATATTCAAGTTGGCAGTCATAAAACCTCTCATTAAGAAGCCACAATTAGATCATAATAACCTAGCAAATTACAGACCAATATCAAATCTTCCATTCATGTCTAAAATACTAGAAAAAGTTGTGTCCGCTCAATTGTGCTCTTTCTTGCAAGAAAATGATATCTATGAAAAATTTCAATCAGGATTCAGGCAGCATCATAGCACAGAAACTGCACTCGTTAAAATCACAAATGATTTACTTCTAGCTTCTGACCAAGGCTGTATCTCAATACTAGTTCTACTTGATCTTAGTGCTGCGTTCGATACTATAGATCATAAAATACTATTAGATCGACTTCAAAATTACACTGGTGTTCAGGGACAGGCATTAAACTGGTTTAGATCGTATTTATCAGACCGCTACCATTTTGTCTGTCTAAATGGGGAAAAATCAAAGATAACATCAGTAGACTATGGGGTGCCGCAAGGATCCGTGCTAGGCCCTCTGCTATTCTCAATATATATGCTGCCACTTGGTAATATTATAAGAAAACATGGAATTAATTTCCACTGTTATGCTGATGACACTCAATTATATATTTCATCACGACCGGATGAAAACGCTAAATTATCTAAACTGACAGCGTGTGTTGATGATATTAAACACTGGATGACGTGTAATTTTCTGCTATTAAATTCAGATAAAACGGAGGTGTTACTTATTGGTCCAAAAAATTGCCCACAAAACCTCTCACAATACAACTTTAACTTGGAAGGATGTCCTGTCGCTTTATCCACTACAGTAAGAGACCTGGGTGTTATATTAGACCGCAACTTATCTTTCGAAAGTCATATTTCATATGTTACAAAAACGGCATTTTTCCACCTTAGAAACATTGCCAAGCTACGTAACATGCTATCTATTTCTGATGCAGAAAAGTTAGTTCATGCATTCATGACCTCGAGACTAAATTACTGTAATGCTTTATTAGCTGGTTGTCCTGCATCATCGATAAACAAACTGCAGTTAGTCCAAAACGCAGCTGCTAGAGTTCTTACTAGGTCAAGAAAATATGATCATATAACACCAATTTTATCATCCCTACACTGGTTACCTATTAAGTTCCGTATCAATTACAAAGTATTGCTACTGACCTATAAAGCCCTAAATGGGTTAGCTCCAGTGTATTTAACTGATCTTTTATCGCCCTACAATCCATCGCGCTCTTTAAGATCACTAAACTCGAGGCTTCTGGTCATTCCTAGGATATCTAAGTCCACTAAAGGAGGGAGGGCATTTTCACATTTAGCTCCTAAACTCTGGAATAGTCTTCCGGATATTGTTCGAGGTTCAGACTCGCTGTCCCAGTTTAAAACTAGATTAAAGACGCATCTCTTTAGCCAAGCATTCACATTATAATTAAGTTTTATACTACAGTTAAATCGCACCAACAGCATTAATATTCTGAACAGCAGCTATGCTAATTATTTCCCATCTGCTTTTCTGTTGTTATCTCGGGACACTAGTCCCGAGGTAACTAGTTCGTCAGCTCCAGTTTGTATCCAGCCTCTGATGGAGACTTCAGATGCCCCGACACCTGTGATGAGACGACTCGACACCTGTGAAGAGACGACTCAACGCCAGCGTTGTTATGGCCTAAAATAATACATGATTGATTAACTTATCATAACATTTTTTCTTTAACATTCTCTTTTCTAACATTTTTCAATGTACATTTATGAAATGCACTTTCTGTGAAGCTGCTTTGAAACAATGTGTATTGTGAAAAGCGCTATACAAATAAATTTGAATTGAATTGAACTTTTATGACGGATAGATGCACTTTTATGACGGACAGATGCACTTTTATGATGGATAGATGTACTTTTATGATGGATAGATGCACTTTTATGATGGATAGATGTACTTTTATGATGGATAGATGCTCTTTTATGACGGATAGATGCACTTTTATGATGGATAGATGCTCTTTTATGACGGATAGATGCACTTTTATGATGGATAAATGCACTTTTATGATGGATGGATGCACTTTTATGACGGACAGATGCACTTTTATGACGGATAGATGCACTTTTATGACGGACAGATGCACTTTTATGACGGATAGATGCACTTTTATGATGGATGGATGCACTTTTATGATGGATAGATGCACTTTTATGATGGATAAATGCACTTTTATGATGGATGGATGCACTTTTATGACGGATAGATGCACTTTTATGACGGATAGATGCACTTTTATGATGGATGGATGCACTTTTATGACGGATAGATGTACTTTTATGATGGATGGATGCACTTTTATGACGGATAGATGCCCTTTTATGATGGATGGATGCACTTTTATGATGGATAGATGCACTTTTATGACGGATAGATGCACTTTTATGATGGATGGATGCACTTTTATGACGGATAGATGCACTTTTATGAGGGATAGATGCACTTTTATGATGGATGGATGCACTTTTATGACGGATAGATGCACTTTTATGACGGAGAGATGCACTTTTATGATGGATGGATGCACTTTTATGACGGACAGATGCACTTTTATGATGGATAGATGTACTTTTATGATGGATAGATGTACTTTTATGATGGATAGATGCACTTTTGATGGATAGATGCTCTTTTATGACGGATAGATGCACTTTTATGATGGATAGATGCTCTTTTATGACGGATAGATGCACTTTTATGATGGATAAATGCACTTTTATGATGGATGGATGCACTTTTATGACGGACAGATGCACTTTTATGACGGATAGATGCACTTTTATGACGGACAGATGCACTTTTATGACGGATAGATGCACTTTTATGATGGATGGATGCACTTTTATGATGGATAGATGCACTTTTATGATGGATAAATGCACTTTTATGATGGATGGATGCACTTTTATGACGGATAGATGCACTTTTATGACGGATAGATGCACTTTTATGACGGATAGATGCACTTTTATGATGGATGGATGCACTTTTATGACGGATAGATGTACTTTTATGATGGATAGATGCACTTTTATGACGGATAGATGCACTTTTATGATGGATGGATGCACTTTTATGACGGATAGATGCACTTTTATGACGGATAGATGCACTTTTATGACGGAGAGATGCACTTTTATGATGGACGGATGCACTTTTATGGGCTTCCATCCGCTGCCATTATAAAGCTTGGAAGAGCCAGGACATTATTAATATAACTCCAATTGTATTCGTCTGAATGAAGAATGTCATACACACTTAGGATGACATGAGGGTCATGAGTAAAGTTTGAGAGTGTGTAGTCATGAGGTATTTTTCATTTTTGGGTGAACTATCCCTTTAAGTGGAGTTTGTTGTAAGCATAATGCATGTGCAGAATTCTCTCAAACCTGCAGCAGCCTCAGGCTCATCCCGCTGGCCTGTGTGCAGAGAGAGCAGGTGAAATGTCATCCTTATCAGAGCCGGATTAGAGCCGCTCCGCACGGGACAGAATGACACGCTGATCCCTCGCTCCTGCACTGGGAACAGACGCTCTGCAGCGCTGCGGCTTAAACTGTCTGTCTGCGCATCCACATTGATTTCTCATCAGCGAGGCTCGCTCTGCAGGACGAGCGCTGTCCGAAACGCCTGGGATGAAACCAACACCAGAGGATTTCTTCACTTCAGTGATCTGATGCTTCAGGAACTGCATTAAAGATGTTTTTAATAGTGTTTGTTCTCCAGTGGAGTAAACAACTAAATGCTGCATCACTGTTTTTGATGTTTTTATCAGTGAGGATTTATGATTATGGCGTTTTTGGTACCGGAGTTTCTGAAAAAATAGCCCCTGCCCCTTTAATCGTGAACGTACTCTTTTCCCCGCGAAAACCATTACGCTTTTCTACCGGAGGCAATATAACCAAATTTAAATTGTTCTAATAATCCCAACATAATTGAATAATAAACTAGGGCTGTCAAAAGATTAATCGCGATTAATCGCATCCAAAATAAAAGTTTGTGTTTACATAATATATGTGTGTGTACTCTGTTAATTATTATTTATATATAAATACACACACAAGCATGTATATATTTAAGAAAAAAATATATTTTTATATATAAAACATTTATATTTATATATATTATAGATTATATAAATGTATATACAGTATATACATGCAAATATTTCTTAAATATATACATGAATGTATGTGTATTTATATATAAACAATAATTAACAGAGTACACACACACATATTACGTAAACACAAACTTTTATTTTGGATGTGATTAATCGCGATTAATCTTTTGACAGCCCTATAATAAACACAATCAAATCTCCCCTTTCTCATCTTGCTCAAAAATACATAAAATAACAGCTCTGCTGATCATATTACACACATCTGAGTGTGTTGATGATGGGATGGCTTTACTCTGCTATGACACTTGTTCACACTGCAGTGAGAGTAAAGCGTTTCTGCAGAATAAAACCGCAAACCGAGGGGAACGCGGATATGATGTCATCGACAGGCCACGCCCTCACACGTCCCGGTTCCTCGGGTAAAATAGCATCTCTCTATTATTTGACCTCTTATCAGACGAACGAGCTCAGCCTTAACTTCCGCTAAGTGAGGTCAAAATACGAGCGTGGTCATCAGTGGCGGCTGAAATATACATGTATACAAAAATTATATAAAAGTGAAATAAAAATAAAATAGTTTACTCATATGATGTGCCGGCTGTTACTTAGAGCCTCAGCATTTAATAAAAACTGGGTTTGATGTGTTAACTATTTTATATGTTCTTCAATATGTTTCATGCGTGAGGGACGCCGGACAAATGGACGTCTATCTGAGTCTAAAAATATACGGGCAGCATGTGACCTGAAGCTGGTCTCTAATTGGTTCTTAAAGATCCTCCTCCTCCCGCAGGTCGCTGCGCCCCTGGCGAATCAGAATTGGATGCGTGTTATTTTATCCAATCTGATTGGTTCTCGTCACCTGTCATTCAACTTTACACTCTTGGCCACTAAAGCGAAAGTGCGCGGGCGACACCGTCACTCCGACTCCGCCAAAACCTTGTTATGATGATCAGTTTCGTAGAGATGGCAGCAGTTAAACCAAATTCTTTCACAAGGCGTTCGTTGGAACAAAAAAAGGATCCCGAACCGGACCAATGCGATTTACAAATCCAGCCGCCGGCCAGTGACAGGACGCAGCTGCACTCAGAGCTTCACCTGCGCTTGTTATGAGAAACGTTAGGGCTGGCTGGATGTGTTGTTAGCAATGCCCTTTATTGCTTTCCATGTCTTTTATTTCAAAGTGTCAGTACTGAAGTTTTGTGGACAACAAGAGACCTCAAATATCTGACTGGACAATACAAACGTCCCGACACTACTGAGATGACTGACTTTAATCAGAGAGTCATTGACAAATGTGCTGGCCAGAAAGAAAGGAGTGCAAAATGTACGTTCAAGTCAACATGCTAGTCTGTTGTGGCTGTTTTCTTTTGTTTTTCATTTCCTCATTCAATTATATGTGGGAAATGAATGTGTAAAAAGATAAAAGTGAAGACACTGTTTTCTCTTTAATGCTTGAATTTAGTCAACATGCTAAAAATATACAAAAACATTTTATCACCAGCCGCCACTGGTGGTCATAGATATATCCATCGTAGATGCCTCATTAAACTGATCCGTGCAGGCGCTAATGAGGAATCTACGATCGATATATCTATGGCCACGCTCGTATTTTGACCTCACTTTATGGAAGTTATGGCGGAGCTCAGAGATGATCACGTTCGTCTGATAAGAGGTAAAATAATAGCATAAATACTGCTGGGTTTCTCTCAGAAACTGATGGTTGGGCTAGATAAGACCCTTATTCATCATCTGGTGTCGTTTAAAGCTGCACTGAAACTGTGACCTTGAACCGTTTGGAGCCCATTGAAGTCCATTATATGGAGAAAAACCCTGGAATATTTTCATCAAAAACCTTCATTTCTTTTCCACTGCAGAAAGAAAGACACGGACATCTTGGATGACATGAGGGTGAGTAAACTATCAGCAAAAGTTTATCTAAAAGTGAACTAATTATTTAACTGCCGACCTTACGGGGTCAATAAACTAGATATATTCTCTGAAAATGCTTATGCTGTTCTGTTTCTCAAGTAAATGTCTTGTTTTAAGGATTTTTATTGGAGAAACAATAGACCGTGTCCTTAAACGGCTTCAGTACTGTATAATTAAAGCCACAGCATTATGTTTGTTGCATTTGCAATGTTTTGAACTGGCTCTGCATCATAAATATGACCGTCATCATGTCCTCTAAAGTGTCGTGTTGAAGAAGTGTTTGTGTTTTGTCCTGCTCATGAATTGTGTGTGTGTGTGTGTGGTGGATCCGTCTGTGTTTGCTGTGCCAGGGCTTTGTGGATCTCCAATTCCCCACGATAAACAGTGCGGCGCAACACAAAGGAGCCGGCGAAATCTGCTGGCTGGGTGAAATCTGATCGGCCGCAGGACGCCAGCGGAAGCAGAGCTCATTAGGAGCGGCATCACCACTACACCTGGCAGCTCGTCGCACGCTTTGTTTATCCCGCCTTTTATTTTCCGCTGCCAATCTCCCCTTCACAACAGGAGAAATATCTCAAACAGATTGAGGATTCTTGCTTTGGCTGCAGTAATATTCTGCCCGACCGAACGTTCTGTCATAATGCAGATGAAGAGACGCCAGGGGCTGTTTTTAATGAGCTTTGAGTGCGGATTGGACACAACATCAGTCTCTTTGATCGGCAGAAGGTCATCATAGATCATTATGGACACTTAGTAGGGCCCATCATGCAGAAAACACAGACGGAATCGCGGAATCCAGTCATAAAAACAGAATTTACTGTATAATTTCACTGAATTTGTCATGTTTTTGATGAATTAATAAAAAGCAGGTCAGTACACTTAAATCAGATCGTGATTTAAGTAAAAAAATATCAAAAATAAATAAATAATCCTGGAAACCAAGCACTATTCAGCTGGAGCAAATGAGTGAGATTGTGTGTGTCGATACTAGGGATGTCACTAGTACCAGTACTTCGGTACCAAATCGGTACTGAAATTATAAAATTGTGACAATACTAGGGCCCTATAAAATCCGTTTTATTTTTTCCCAAATTCCATTTTTTTTATAAGAGGTTTTATAACACTACTAACATGTTACCATTTTTTTTAGTAACATGTTAGTAGTGTGCTAAATTATGTTATAAACATGGCTGCAACATGTTAAATAATGCTAAAACATGTTTAAAGTGTGTTAAAAGATGCTAGTAACATGTTAGTAGTGTGCTAAATTGTTACAAACATGGCTGCAACATGTTAAATCATGCTAAAACGTGTTAAAATATGCTACCAACTTACTAAAACGTTACTAATGTGTTAATTTATGTTAGAAACATGCCTGCAATGTGATAAATCATGTTAAAACAATATGACAAAATATGCTAGCAATGTTAAAACATGCCTGCAATGTAACTTGTTAAAACATGTTAACAATGTTAAAATATGCTAGTAACATGTTAGTAGTGTGCTGTATGTTATAAACATGGCTGCAACATGCTAAATCATGTTAAAACATGTTAGCAATTTGATAAAACATGTTACCAATGTGTTAAAATATGCTAGTTACATGCTAAACCATGTTAGTAATGTTAAAGTATGCTAGTAATGTTAATATATGCTAGTAACTTGCTAAAACATGTTAAAATATGCTAGTAACTTGCTAAAACATGTTAGCGATATGTTAAAATATGCTAGTAACTTGCTAAAACATGACCGATCAAGGTACAATATTGCTCATATTAAATGCTGTAAAATGTATGCATAATGCATATAGTTCATGTAAGCTAACACATACTTGTTGCATAGGGACTTGCAGTGTTACCTATGAAATATACATGCATGTTTCTAGGTTATAGGTAAAGAAACAAATTTGACCTGTAATATTTTAATGTTTAAATAATTTTCTGAAGAATTTGTTCTGTTAGAACTTCTCATTTTAAAACTCATATTTATACGTTTTTAATTTAGCACATTTTCATGGATCAGTACTGTTTTTTTTATTTCTTGTTATAAAGTTCAGCACTGTTTTACTTATGGTTTTTTGCTTGCGCGCGCCGTCTCTATGTGTGTATCAGCGCATATAAGAATGACGATTAATTAACCTGTATAAACTGTGTAAAAAATGCAATTACCATAGTAATTCTAAGCATCTATAAACACAGATAACTGCTCCTGCATCTTTCCGTGTGCCTGCAAACTGCACTTGATGTGACTGACAGAGCAGAGTCATGTGAAAACCGAAATAACTGGCATGGGAAAATTACGTCGGTTAGAGGTTCTAAATTTTGGTTTCGATTAGTTTTCGGCAGTGGCGCAAAAAGTGGGTATGCGCTATATGCGGCGCATAGGGGCGCAGCACCTTGGGGGCGCCAAAGCGATGGTATGAATTTTTTTTGTTTGTTTGTTTGTTTGTTTGTATTTTCTATATGTAGCTGCTGTTGTGTGTTTCTAAATAGTTTCTGTATTTCCTCAATATTATATAACATTTTAGAGGACTAACAGGCTAGAGTAGGCGCCCTCATAAGATTCCATAATAGAATTTTGGATAATAATGGACTATCGCGAGTGGGCGCGCCTGGCGTCGGTGGCAAGCCAAAGCGTTCATATACGCTTGGGCGGGCGTCTGATTGCGCATTGACACGTCAAAAGTGTGCAATTTGACAGCAAAACGCGCGTCCTTGATGCGTGATTTACCTCAAAAATGTGCGTTCTTAACGTGCGCTTTGGGGTCAAGGAAAACGCAGATGGCTTTTTATATTAAAAAGCATGACGCGTGATTTGCTATTTTTGCGTGACCCCAGAGCATATGGTGAATCACGTGTCGAGGTCGCGCGCTATGAGTCGGATCAAACGCACGCTTTTAACCAACCTGGTCTCATTGTGAAAATGTACCTCTGGCAACGTTTTTGCAAACCGCCAAAATACGTACCAATAAGTACATATATCTGCAGTTTCAAAGTGAAATGTACACTAGAGGCAGTAAAACAGCAAGCACTTTTTATCGTTTTTTTTTTTCCATGTAAATGAATACATTTTGGAGTTTGCGTCACTTAATCTGCTCCATATGCTCGGCTTTTTTTATATAATAAGTTTGCTCAGTAGCTCAGCTCGTACAGATTTGTACTTGTAATAATGAAAGCTCAGGTACGAATCCCGTGAAAGACAAGTCATGATAAAAGAGCTCAAAGATGAGTTCACAGAAGCTAACAAGACATGGTTACTATTGTATTTTTGTCACATTTGCTTTTGTTAACACTATCGGTTAGGTTTAGGGTTTAGTGTAGGTGTACGTTAAAAAACAATGTCACAAAACGTCAGATTGACGCTCATCTGTTCCGGGGAAAAAACGAAGCTTTTGGCGGCACCCAGTGGACATATCACTTTGAAACTGCAGTGATATGTACATATTGGTACGTATTTTGGGGTTTGCAAAAACGTTGCCAGAGGTACATTTTCGCAATGAGACCAGGCTGCTTTTAACGTGTAGGCTAAACAGGTAAACCCAACAGGCAGTGCAAACTTGTGTTTGAAGTATCCAAACTGACTAAAGAACGTGCTCTTTCCTTGGTGTTCTCAAAATGGCATGCTCACTTTTTAGGGCACACCTCTTATAAAGTAACGTTACATATTGTTGACCATCTTTTTAAGTAATTACACTATTTACCACGATACACTATGGCTGTTATAAGAATTAAATGAAATCAGTATCAACAAAATCCATCTTACCATTTATCAAAATCCACTTACACAGTAATTACAATTGCCTAAATAATGTAATGAGACTTTTAGATTTATGTTCTAAATATAATATTTAAATTATAGAAATATGAAATAATTCAAGGCCTATGAAACCATAAACTGCCAGTATATTTGGCAGTGTGAGTGGATTCTAAAATCATTCAACTAATTAGTTCTAACCTGTTCAAAAATGGTGAATTATTCGAGAACGAAACCTTTACTTTCTTTGAATCTATTTTTGTTGGAAAAATAGAGCAAAACTGTAAAAAATGACAACTTGTTGTTTATCGAATTGTTGTATAAAATGAATATCGCATTTTGCAATCGTGCTGATATAGGCTACTCTGGAAAATAGCACTCTTGCTCGAATATGATATTGCTTAACTCATAATTTCCTCTTTAATTACTTTCAAAGGAATTTTTATGTTTTTTATTAGCCTACAATAAAACAATAAAATAGTACAGTAAAAAAACTTGCGTATATTAAACTTTTGTTAAAAAATTAATAAGACGGATGACATAAAATAGCTATACCCGAATTATAACAAATAAATAAAAGATATTTGGAAATTCCCCTTTAAAACGGGGAACGCTCAGTATGTGGTTTGTGTTTTTTTTATTATTAACAAAATTGATCTTGCACTTATGCCTCCGCTATCGTCCTGTCAATCATCTCACTCGCGCCTATGATTACAGTTACAGTAAAATTTTAATTCACCATCATCGGTTCCCATCCTCAGCCGATCTGCATGACAGTTTAATGGGCAATACTACAATACTAGATGATTGGGCAAGTGAAAGGCACGCCATGTCACAATTTAGTAGGAACTAAAGAGCGCTCTAGAATGTTTGGTAGTAACATTGTTAGTATTGGGCATCGAGAACCGGTCCCTATACTTGGAATCGTTATGAAAATTCAGATTCTTTTGTTTCTTTTCGTTTCTTTATAAATGGGGGGGCGCCAAAATTGTTGCTGCATACCCCTCTGGCACTGGGTAGTTGCGCCCCTGGTTTTCGGTTAATCATCCAGTCCTACTATGAACTTTTTTGTGGTAAAAAAGGTACAAAGATGTCCTTTTAAGGGTACTGCCCCAGGGACAAGCCTAAAAGTACAATTTTGACACGTTTTTTTTCTGTGTGTAGGAAAAACAGCTGCCCTGAGATGCTGCAAATAAGGAACGGACTTTCCTTTTGAAAGGGACTTTGGTGTTCACACTTGTAGTTCTGATACATTTCGGCTGTGTCTCCGTCAAAGTGTTTTTAGCCAGCGCAAGTGTTACTAGCATCTGCTTTCACAGACAGTTTCTGAGTTTAAATAATGTACAATGTACTTGCTCTGACGCTTTTTTTGGGGATGATTTTGTTTATTTGTTATTGTCGTCTGTTACTGTTGTACATGCAGAATGTGGCGATTGGTCAGTGTGGTATTAGCCCCGCCCCTCCTCCACTGTGATTGGACGGCTGGGTAAAAAGTGACTAATGAATGCTGCGTTTTACCCAAAGTTGAACATATTTAAACTCAGGCGTCTGGACATTTTTTATTTAATTTTTTTGCTTTACAAACTGATGCAATGGAAGCTCAGAATTATCTAAAATGTCATTGTATTTGTAGCATTAAGCAGAAGCACAATAGTTTTCTATGGGTTTAGTTTAGCGTGTCTCATAAATATGGCGTCTATGTGTCTTCTTCTGCTATTGGCCTCCAAAAACAGGCCGTTTTAATCCTCTAGTGTGTGTTTGAGTTTCCTTGAACAAGAGTTTGATCTACGTTGAGTTGTCAAGCTCCGCATGAGACGCCGCTCAACCGCATCCGCCCATCTTCATCCCGCCGCTCCGTCGTCTCATATTAGCGACCTGATAAATCAGCTGTTTCAGAGCCAAAGCACTAGACAAACACAGACGTCTGTCTTCTGTAACACACTGACAGCGGCTCACACACACACACACCGGATTAAGAGTGATGGATTTATGGATTTAGCTGGAGATACAATCTGCTGTGTGATGGCTCTACGCTCTTTACTAACGTGTATCATCCAAGCAGCATTGATTTCACATCTCTCTATAGCACTGAAGTAGATAAAGAGTCGTTATTTACGGCTAATGTCTGCGGACTGACCTGCTGTTGATCACCACACACCTATTCAGATGATCAGCTTGTAATGGAAGTGGGTTTAAAACAGGAATTGTGTTCATTTCAACAGGAAACGGCACACATTTCTAAACTGTAAAAAGTGGTAACCTGCAACTGACATGTTAACAATGTGTTAAAATATACTAGAAACTTGTTAAAACATGTTAATAATGTTAAAATATGTTTGTAACATGTTAGTAGTGTGCTAAATTGTTATAAACATGGCTGCAACATGCTAAATCATGATAAAACATGTTAAAAATTTGATAAAACATGTTACCAATGTGTTAAAATCTGCTAGTAACTTGTTAAAACATGTTAACAATGTTAAAATATGCTAGTAACATGTTAGTAGTTTGCTAAATTATGTTATAAACATGGCTGCAACATGCTAAATCATGCTAAAACATGTTACCAATGTGTTAAAATATGCTACAATCTTGTTAAAACATGTTAGTGATGTGTTAAAATCTGCTAGTAACATGTTAAAACACGTTAAGAAAGTTAAAATATGCTAGTAACATGTTAGTAGTTTGCTAAATTATGTTATAAACATGGCTGCAACATGTTAAATAATGCTAAAACATGTTAGCAATGTGTTAAAATATGCTAGTAACTTGTTAAAACACGTTAGCAAAGTTAAAATATGCTAGTAACATGTTAGTAGTGTGCTAAATTGTTATAAACATGGCTAAAACATGTTAGCAATTTGATAAAACATGTTACCAATGTGTTAAAATATGCTACAATCTTGTTAAAACATGTTAGCGATGTTAAAATCTGCTAGTAACATGTTAAAACACGTTAACAAAGTTAAAATATGCTAGTAACATGTTAGTAGTGTGCTAAATTATGTTAGAAACATGGCTGCAAAATGCTAAATAATGCTAAAACATGTTAGCAGTTTGATAAAACATGTTACCAATGTGTTAAAATATGCTACAATCTTGTTAAAACATGTTAGCGATGTGTTAAAATCTGCTAGTAACTTGTTAAAACATGTAAACAATGTTAAAATATGCTAGTAACATGTTAGTAGTGTGCTAAATTATGTTATAAACATGGCTGCAACATGTTAAATCATGCTAAAACATGTTAAAAGTGTGTTAAAAGATGCTAGTAACATGTTAGTAGTGTGCTAAATTATGTTAGAAACATGGCTGCAACATGCTAAATAATGCTAAAACATGTTAGCAGTTTGATAAAACATGTTACCAATGTGTTAAAATATGCTACAATCTTGTTAAAACATGTTAGCGATGTGTTAAAATCTGCTAGTAACTTGTTAAAACATGTAAACAATGTTAAAATATGCTAGTAACATGTTAGTAGTGTGCTAAATTATGTTATAAACATGGCTGCAACATGTTAAATCATGCTAAAACGTGTTAAAATATGCTACCAACTTACTAAAACGTTACTAATGTGTTAATTTATGTTAGAAACATGCCTGCAATGTGATAAATCATGTTAAAACATGTTAGCAATGTGACAAAATATGCTAGCAATGTTAAAACATGCCTGCAATGTAACTTGTTAAAACATGTTAACAATGTTAAAATATGCTAGTAACATGTTAGTAGTGTGATGTATGTTATAAACATGGCTGCAACATGCTAAATCATGTTAAAGGGTTAGTTCACCCAAAAATGAAAATTCTGTCATTAATTACTCACCCTTTTGTCGTTTGACACCCGTCGAACACCCGTCGAACGATATGAGGGTGAGTAATTAATGACAGAATTTTCATTTTTGGGTGAACTAACCCTTTAAAACATGTTACCAATGTGTTAAAATATGCTAGTAACTTGCTAAAACATGTTAGTAATGTTAAAGTATGCTAGTAATGTTAATATATGCTAGTAACTTGCTAAAACATGTTAAAATATGCTAGTAACTTGCTAAAACATGTTAGCGATATGTTAAAATATGTTAGTAACTTGCTAAAACATGTTAGCAATGTGTTAAAATATGCTAGTACCTTGCTAAAACATGTTAGTAATGTGTTAAAATATGTTAGTAACTTGCTAAAACATGTTAGTAATGTTAAAATATGCTAGTAAATTGCTAAAACATGTTAAAATATGCTAGTAACTTGTTAAAACATGTTAGCGATATGTTAAAATATGCTGGTAACTTGCTAAAACATGTTAGCAATGTGCTAAAAAATGCTAGTACCTTGCTAAAACATGTTAGTAATGTGTTAAAATATGCTAGTAACTTGCTAAAACATGTTAGTAATGTTAAAGTATGCTAGTAATGTTAATATATGCTAGTAACTTGTTAAAACATGTTAACATGCTAGTAACTTGCTAAAACATGTTAGCGATATGTTAAAATATGCTAGGAACTTGTTAAAAAATGTTAGTAATGTGTTAAAATATGCTAGTAACTTGCTAAAACATGTTAGTAATGTGTTAAAATATGCTAGTAATTTGCTAAAACATGTTAGTAATGTGTTACATATGCTAGTAACTTGCTAAAACATGTTACTAATGTGTTAAAATATGCTAGTAACTTGCTAAAACATGTTAGTAATGTGTTAAAATATGCTAGTAACTTGCTAAAACATGTTAGCAATGTGTTAAAATATGATAGTAACTTGCTAAAACATGTTAGCAATGTGTTAAAATATGCTAGTAACTTGCTAAAACATGTTAGTAATGTGTTAAAATATGCTAGTAACTTGCTAAAACATGTTAGTAATGTGTTAAAATATGCTAGTAAC
>NC_137104.1:54471541-54474041 GCF_949357685.1 Gobio gobio | reverse complement strand
TAGATGTGGTCAGATGTGCGGTGTTTTGGTAAAAAGCCAATTTGTGCTTTATTTAAAATGTTGTGTGTGCTGATGTGTGAGACAATGCGGCTGTTTATGAGACTGCAGAACAGTTTTCCTAAAGCACTGCCCACACAGATGCCACGGTAGTTATTGGGGTCGAAGCGGTCACCTTTTTTAAATATGGGGGTGATCAGTCCTTCAGACCAGATCTCAGGGAACTGACCGGACCATAAAACCAGATCAAATAGTTTGGCTAGAGCTTGAATCATGCTGGGACTGCTGAGTTTAAGCATTTCATTATTAATGTTGTCTTGTCCGCATGCTTTCTTTAATTTGAGATTTTTTATATGTTCTAATATTTCAGATATTGATATAAATTTATCTAATGGATTTTGATAATTTTTAATAGTTTTCTCCAAGTCTTCTAGTTTCTCCTTGATTTTAATCTGAGGCTGGTTAAGGTCAGCTGGTTCAATTGTTTGATATAGATTTTCAAAGTAAGATTTCCAGATTGTGCCATTCTGGAGCGATGTCTCTAATTTGGGTTTATCAAGTTTTTTATATAAGTTCCAGAAAGTGTTTTGATCTACTGCTTTATCAATTTCATCAATTTTGGCATTCAAATATTTCTCTCTTTTATTCCACAGTAGTGTTTTGTAATTCTTCAGACAGTCTGAATAAGAAAGGCGTAATGTCTGGCTGGATGGGTCGCTGTGCTTTCGGTTGGAAAGTCTCCTAAGCTCTTTTCTGAGACCTGCACATTCATCATCAAACCACACATCCTTTCTCATTCTCTGATGATTTGTTTTATGATTGTTTTGCTGTTTAATGTTAGATAGAGTCGCCAATGTTTTGAATATATAATTTAAGTTTTTTGTTGCTAGATTTATCCCATTACCATCTAAAGTGAACTCAGTGGACATAAAGCAATCCAGCATTTTTAGTATAGTAGGGATGTTCATGTTTTCTTTGAATTGGTCGGAGCTGGGTTGAGTCCACTTGAGTTTAGGTTTCAAAGGGAACAGTTTTTCAGATTGGAGGGGAGACGTTTTGGTCCTTTCCCGTGGTGGTTTCAGATAAAGCACAGTTTGGCAGTGATCGGAAATCGGAAGCTGAGGTCTGACTGTGAAGGCATTAATAAAGTTTGGATCAATATCTGTTATTGAATAATCAACCACACTGGTTCCTAATCTGGAGCAGTACGTGAATCTGCCTAGTGTGTCTCCTCTAGTTCTGCCATTGATGATGTACAGCCCTAACCCTTTACACAGCTTTAGCATTTGTTTTCCGTTCATGTTGACTGAACTATCATAGCTGTTTCTTGGTGAGATATTTGAGCAATGAAACGTGGTGTCATTGAGGATGTGGTCATTTTCTACAATATTTACATAATCAATTTCTCTCCCTGTCCTGGCGTTTAAATCGCCGCATATGAGGATATTTCCTCTGGACTGAAAGTGTAAGATGTCAGTCTGTAGCCTTGGAAAGCTTTGCTCTTCGTAATAGGGAGAGTCGTGAGGTGGAATATAGACGGCACAGAGGTAAAGGTTACACTGTGATATGACGGATTTCACTTCAAGCCAAATAGATGATTTTTCAATTTTAACAATTTTAATTGAATGTTTCAGATTGTCTTTGTGCCATATAAGTATTCCACCTGAGTCACGACCACATTTAATTTTAGGATTTTTTAAAGAAGGAACAACAATTTCCTTGTATCCTATTGGACAATGTAATGTGTCATTACTGCGACACCACGTCTCATGAAATATACAGATGTCCATATCTGTGACACTGCTGAGCAAGTCTTGGTCTGCCGTCTTGTTACCAAAAGTAGAAGAGTGCAGACCCTGTATGTTCCAACAACTGATTTTAAAAGATTTCATGGATAGTTTTTTCTGTAGTGCGTGTGTGTGTGTGCAGGTTAAGTCCTCAGTCTAGAGCAGACTATGTTCAGCAGATGTCTTATCTGGTTGAGTTCAGCAGCTGCAGGGTTTTGTGGTTGTTGAACTGCTGCTGCATAACTCTGGTGTTGTGATGGAGGTCCTGTGGCCGGTCTGGGCTCTACTGGAGGACGGAGGGTTCTTGTCGTGGTGTAGCTCTGGTGTTGTGATGGAGGTCCTGTGGTCGGTCTGGACTCTACTGGAGGACGGAGGGTTCTTGGTGGCTGAGAGCTTCTCTTTTGATTGGTGTTTCTGCTGTTGTTTCTTGGTGTGTTTCCAAGGGCTGTGCTTTTCAGCACGCTGGCGAAGACTTTCACTCCTTGTTTGTTGAGATGTACATGGTCATACATATGATGGGGTTGTATGTCTTTGTGATGGGCGAGATGAACATTAGGAATAAGTGCGCAGCTTCTGGAGAGCTCCACATTATTTCCATGGATCACGTGGAATGGCACATCAGAGCGTGGCAGTAGTGTAGACAGGGTTATTTTAGCCTCTGGGAAGCGTTGTGTGGCTCTGATTGCCACCTCTCTGATCACAGGAGCCACACGGCC
>NC_137104.1:54391541-54454041 GCF_949357685.1 Gobio gobio | reverse complement strand
GTTGTCAGCAGTTCAGAGATGTTTTCTGGTTGTTTTAGCTTTAATACTCTATATTGCCAAAAGTATTGCCAAGAGTTCAGGTGTTCAATCCCTTCATGGCCACAGGTGTGTAAAGCTCCTGCAGACGCTTCTACACACATTAGTGAGAGAACCGTGATCGGTGGCCACAGTGGCGCAAAAAAGTGGGTATGTTTATTTTTATGTTTGTTATTAGCCTATTTTTAATGAAAATACAACAACAATAAAATAGTACAGTAAAAAACGAGCGTATATTAAACTTTTGTTAAAAAAACGAATAAGACGGATGACATAAAATAGCTATACCCGAATAAATAAATGAGTGAGCAGCTCATCTAATCCTTACATCACCAAGTGCAATGCAAAGCGTGCGATGCAGTGGGGTAAAGTGCGCCGCCACTGGACTCTAGAGCAGTGAGACGTGTTCTCTGAGTGACCAATCACGCTTCTCTGTCTGACAATCCCATGGACGAGTCTGGGTTTGGCGGTTGCCAGGAGAACGGGACTTGCCTGACTGCATTGTGCCAAGTGTAAAGTTTGGTGGAGGGGGGATTATGGTGTGGGGTTGTTTTTCAGGGGTTGCCCCCTTAGTTCCAGTGAAAGGAACTCTTAATGCGTCACCAAGACATTTTGGGCAATTTCATGCTCCCAACTTTGTGGGAACAGTTTGGGGACGGCCCCTTCCTGTCCTGCATGTGAAGGAAGGCGTTACAACACTTTCCAATAATCAGAGTAAGGATGTAATCGCTGTTAGACGTTTATTTGGTGCAGATGCTGATATTGATATGAAAATCTGATGCTTGTAGTGTAAATCAATGAGGTCTTTATAACAGGACAGCAGACACTGGCATAAAATACATATAAATATCAATATCTGCCCAATGGTATGTCTTAGTAGATGATATTTAAATGCTTAGTTTTATGATCTGTAGTTTATAATGCAATGATGATTGACAGATGAACTAATAAACCTGATGATCATATTTCATGCTAAATAATAAATGATGTTGGATGATCAAGTAAAGCTGCTTCAGTCCAGCTGAAATATTACTAACAATATCACAGACTTTTACTGGATAAACTATCAATCAGAGACCGTTTTCATCATTTACAGGCCTTCGCGTATCAAATATCTTCTATAGCTCCTAAAACTTTCCGCTCGTGAGTTTATTTCCCAGTGTGTCCGTGAGGAAGGATTTGAGGATTTGATGTGTGAAGAGGGTCTTATAACCTATTTCCTCTCTAATTAAACCTTCATCTCTCCTGGATAACGGGCCGCCGCTGACGGCTATAATCCAGAGACTGTGTGTGTGTGTGTGTGTGTGTGAGAGAGAGAGAGTATGTGAGAGAATGTGTGTGTGTGTGTGTGAGAGAGAGAGAGTATGTGAGAGAATGTGTGTGTGTGTGTGTGTGAGAGAGAGTATGTGAGAGAATGTGTGTGTGTGTGTGTGTGTGTGTGAGAGAGAGAGAGTATGTGAGAGAATGTGTGTGTGTGTGTGTGTGTGTGAGAGAGAGTATGTGAGAGAATGTGTGTGTGTGTGTGTGTGTGAGAGAGAGAGAGAGTATGTGAGAGTGTGTGTGTGTGTGTGAGTGAGAGTGAGAGTATGTGAGTGTGTGTGTGTGTGTGTGTGTGTGTGTGAGAGAGAGAGTATGTGAGAGAATGTGTGTGTGTGTGTGTGTGTGTGTGTGTGTGTGTGTGTGTGTGTGTGTGTGTGTGTGTGTGTGTGTGTGTGTGTGTGTGTGTGTGTGTGTGAGAGAGAGAGTATGTGAGAGTGTGTGTGTGTGTGTGTGTGTGTGTGTGTGTGAGAGAGAGAGAGAGTATGTGAGAGAATGTGTGTGTGCGTGTGTGTGTGTGTGTGTGAGAGTATGTGAGAGAATGTGTGTGTGTGAGAGAGAGAGTATGTGAGAGAATGTGTGTGTGCATGTGTGTGTGTGTGTGTGTGTGTGTGTGTATGTGTGAGTGAGAATATGTGAGAATATTTGTGTATGTGTGTGTGTGTGTGTGTGTGAGTGAGAGTATATGAGAGAATGTGTGTGCGTGTGTGTGTATGTGTGAGTGAAAGTATGTGAGAGAATGTGTGTGCGTGTGTGTGTGTGTGTGTATGTGTGAGTGAGAGTATGTGAGAGAGTGTGTGTGTGTATGTGTGAGTTAGAGTGTGTGAGAGAATGTGTGCGTGTGTGAATGTGTGTGCGTGTGTATGAGAGTATGTGAGAGAAAGTGTGTGTGTGTGTGTGTATGTATGTGTGAGTGAGAGTATGTGAGAGAATGTGTGTGTGTGCGTGTGTGTTTGTGTGTATGTGTGAGTGAGAGTATGTGAGAGAATATGTGTGTGTGTGTGTGTGTGTGTGTGTATGAGAGTATGTGAGAGAGTGTGTGTGTGTGTTTGTGTGTATGTGTGAGTGAGAGTATGTGAGAGAATGTGTGTGTGTGTGTGTGTGTGTGTGTGTGTGTGTGTGTGTATGTGTGAGTGAGAGTATGTTTGTGTGTGTGAGAGAGTATGTGAGAGTGTGTGTGTGTGTGTGTGTGTGTGTGTGTGTATGTGTGAGTGAGAGTATGTTTGTGTGTGTGAGAGAGTATGTGAGAGAATATGTGTGCGTGTGTGTGTGTGTGTGTGTGTGTGTATGTGTGAGTGAGAGTATGTGAGAGTGTGTGTGTGTGAGAGTATGTGAGAGAATGTGTGTGTGTGTGTGTGTATGTGTGAAAGAGAGTATGTGAGAAAATGTGTGTGTGTGTACGCATTTAATCTGCCATGAAATTTTAATTAACACCAGTGTGACCCTTATCTGCTGATACAGCCCCGAAAAACGAAGGTGTGACTGAAAATAAAGGACGAGTAAGGGTTAGTGGGAAAGAGCGGCCGCTCATAAATATCTCATAACTCATTAATCAGGTGTGCGGGTTTCCTCTCGGCTGGCCGATGGATGAGGTCTGGAAAAACGGGAACACAAAGTGAGGTCGGAGCAGAAAACGCAGGGTTGTTGCCAAGGAGACGAGCGGGCGAAGGGTTTAACGCGAGGAGATTCCTGAGGGTCTTCAGGGGTTTTGGTTTTCCTGAACGCAGAGCTTTTAGACATGATCCGCTCAAGCGTCCGGGACGGATTCAGGAAACATTCTTTACATTCAAATTCTTCCTAAATGTAAGATTTTCCTCATTTTAGATAATGAGCGCCAGCAGGGCCTGAAATTAACTTTTTTGACCACCAGCCACTGTGACTTTTTACCAGCCACTCTTTTTTTTCTCCTCGACATTAAACCTTAATCGTCCCTTGGGCTCCAGCTGACCCCACTGGACTTTTCCTCCATTTTTAAAAAGTGTTCCCTTTCGTTCAGTCACTACGACGTACGTTAGTGACTAACGAATGGGGGTTTCGCTTAGAAGCCAATCATCTTCTTCGTATTCAACAGCGCCCAATGGCAGTGCCAATGCCATGGGCTTGCGGAATTTGCATGCGTAACTCCGCCCCACCTCGTGGGTATATCAGGAAGTACGCTGGCAACATCGCATTATGTTTTTGCTTTGGAGCCAAGAGGATCTCTTCACTCCTACCTGATCTGATCTGATCGGGCGTGCCAGCATTGCCCGAGTCAGATCCAGAGCTGACAGCCATGTTGTCTCGGGCAGCCGCGAGCTTAGGGATCGAGTGGAACCCTCCACCCTGTCCCGAACGCTCAAGGCTCGACGATTGGTTTTTGGGGGCTCGCGCTGACACCCGTCAGTCCTTGCCCTCAATACCTTTCTTTCCCGAGCTGCATGAGGAACTCACGCGGTCCTGGAAGTCCCCGTTGTCTTCCCGCGACCGTTCGGTGGCTTCCTCCGCCTTCTCCGTCCTCGATGGGGCGGCAGCTAAAGGGTACACTGGGATCCCTCCAGTTGAACGTTCTGTTGCGATGCAACTGTGTCCTCAGAGCGCTTCAACCTGGCGTGGTGATCCTAAGCACCCCTCCAAAGCCTGTCGGTTCACATCAACCTTGGTGTCGAAATCGCACAGAGCCGCGGGGCAGGCTGCCGCTTCGCTGCATGCCAAGGCGATCCTTCAGGTCTACCAGGCCAGGATCCTCAAGGACATGCACGAGGGTGGAGTTGATCCGGGGCTCTTAAATGAGCTGCGTGCCGCCACCGACCTCGCTCTCCGGGCGACGAAGGTGACCGCACGCTCCCTGGGTCAAGTGATGTCCACAAATGTGGTCCAGGAGCGTCACCTGTGGCTGAACCTGGCCGATATGCGGGACACCGAGCGGACCCGGTTCCACGATGCCCCCATATCCCAGGCCGGCCTCTTCGGCGGGGCGGTTGAGGACTTCGCCCAACAGTTCTCAATCGCCCAGAAGCAGACTGAGGCAATCAAACATGTACTGCCCCGGCGGCCAGCTGCTGCCTCCACCCAGCCGCCGGCACAGTCGCCTCAGTCTGCTCCACGCCGAGGACGCCCTCCTAAGGCTCCCGCCCCTCCCACCCGGTCCAAGCAGCAGCCTTCACCCGGGCCGGGTCGCGGAGGAAGCCGTAGGAAGGCGTCCAAGTCCCCTCAGGCCGCCCCGCGCCCCGCTAAACGCCAGGCCAAGCGGCGCTCCTGAGACGGACGGCTCAGGGATGGGAAATTCTTTCGAGGAGATGGTAGCAGGACCACTCCTTCCCCCGGTGGAGGGCCGGGGGAGAATCCTTTGTTCAGCTGCTGGCCCCCGGGTCAGCAGCACCCTATGTTGGTCAAAGAAAGAATTAACACTCCCATCCCTGAGCCCACAGAGTCCGGTGATGACGGTGCGCGCCACCCACGGGTCCCGCCACTCGCATCCCACTCTGTCGCCAGCCTCCTGGCAGAGCAGACCCCAGTGGAACGTGCGTCCTTCCCTGGTCTCCTCTGTCAGGACGCAGCTGTCAACCGTGCCCCCGCAC
This sequence comes from Gobio gobio, assembly GCF_949357685.1. Classification (NCBI taxonomy): domain Eukaryota; kingdom Metazoa; phylum Chordata; class Actinopteri; order Cypriniformes; family Gobionidae; genus Gobio; species Gobio gobio. The sequence goes on along the minus strand of NC_137104.1, from coordinate 54,449,131 downwards.
CGGGACGCCCCACAGCCTCCCATGTCCGGGCCGGTGACGCTGCATCGCTGCAAGCCCACACCGGGTACGTCTGTACACCGTATGACCCCGCTGGTGCAGTTTCTGGATGTCTGGCTTCAGCTTCCAGGGCTGTCCCGCTGGGTCGAGCGGACCGTCAGGCGCGGCTACGCGATTCAGTTCGCGCAGGTTCCTCCCTGCTTCCGGGGAGTCCGTTCCACCATGATCGGGGCCAACGCCCCCGTCATGCGAGCGGAGATTGCCACCCTACTGGCGAAGGGTGCGATCGAACCTGTCCCTCCAGCCGAGATGAATTGCGGGTTTTACAGCCCGTACTTCATTGTACCCAAAAAGACCGGTGGGCTACGGCCAATCCTGGACCTGCGCGTCTTGAACCGTTACCTTCACCGTTTTCCGTTCAAGATGTTGACAGCGAAACGCCTTTTCGAATGCGTTCGTCCACACGATTGGTTTGCAGCGATCGACCTGAAGGACGCCTACTTCCATGTCTCCATTTTGCCTCGACACAGACCGTTCCTACGGTTTGCTTTCGAGGGGCGGGCATATCAGTATGCGGTTCTACCATTCGGGCTATCTCTGTCCCCTCGCGTCTTTACGAAGATTGCCGAGGCAGCCCTTGAGCCCCTTCGGCAGCACGGGGTCCGCATCCTGAACTACCTTGACGACTGGCTCATACTGGGTCCCTCTCGAGAGCAGGTTTGCGGACACAGAGATTTGGTGCTCCATCACCTAGCCCGTCTGGGCCTTCGGGTCAACTGGGAGAAGAGCAAACTTTGCCCCGCGCAGAGGATCTCTTTTCTCGGTATGGATATCGACTCGGTCGCCATGTGCGCGCAGCTTTCGAGCGAGCGCGCGCAGTCTCTGCTGACTTCCCTTCGACAACTCGAGGGCAAGAGTGCGGTTCCACTGAAACACTTTCAGAGGCTCCTGGGGCATATGGCATCTGCAGCCGCGGTAACGCCGCTCGGATTGCTTCATATGAGACCGCTTCAGCACTGGCTACGCGATCGAGTCCCGAGATGGGCATGGCGGTCTGGCACGCTCCGGGTCCCAGTGACCCGGGCCTGCTTACAGACACTCACCCCGTGGTCGAACCTCAAGTTTCTACGGACCGGAGTGTCCTTAGAACGAGCTTCCCGGCATGTTGTTGTGACAACAGATGCATCATCCACGGGCTGGGGTGCCATGTGCAATGGACAAGCAGCCGCGGGCTCCTGGACAGGACCCCAGCGCCTTCTGCATGTCAATTGCCTCGAGTTACTGGCTGTACGGTTCGCCCTGCACCGCTTCCGAGCGTTGCTGAAGGGTCAACATGTGCTAGTCAGGACAGACAACACGGCCGTAGTAGCGTACATCAACCACCAGGGCGGTCTACGCTCCCACCGTATGTCTCAACTCGCCGGCCATCTCGTTTTGTGGAGTCAGAAGCGCCTGAGGTCCCTTCGTGCTGTCCACATCCCTGGAGACCTGAACTGTGCAGCCGACGAGCTCTCACGGTTTCAGCCTCTCCCCGGAGAATGGAGACTCCACCCCCAGACGATCCAGCTGATATGGGAACGGTTCGGCGACGCACAGGTAGATCTGTTTGCCTCCCAGGACTCTTCCCATTGCTCCCTGTATTATTCCCTGACCGAGGGCACCCTCGGCACGGATGCACTGGCGCACAGCTGGCCGTCAGGGCTACGCAAGTATGCGTTTCCCCCAGTGAGCCTTCTTGCACGGGTACTGTGCAAGATCAGGGAGGACAAGGAGCAGGTCGTCTTGGTCGCCCCGCTTTGGCACGGCCAGACCTGGTTCCCAGAACTCTTACTCCTTGCGACAGCCCCTCCCTGGCCTATTCCTCTGAGACCGGACCTCCTTACTCAGAGACGGGGCACCTTTTGGCACCCGCGTCCAGCGTTCTGGAAGCTCCACGTGTGGCTTCTGGACGGGACACGGTAGGTTTGAGTAGCCTTCCACCTGCGGTGGTCGCTACCATCACTTCCGCTAGAGCTGAGTCTACACGACGTCTCTACGCGTTGAAGTGGAACCTCTTCGTCACATGGTGCTCTTCCCGCCAAGAAGACCCCTGGAAATGCCCGATCGGGTCCGTGCTATCGTTTCTCCAGGAGGGGGTGGAGCGAAGGCTGTCTCCCTCCACCCTTAAAGTGTACGTGGCCGCAATATCTGCCTACCACGATCTCCTGGGAGACAAAAAGGTAAGTCAGCACGACCTGATCATCAGGTTCCTGAGGGGGGCGAGGAGACTGAATCCTCCTCGCTCTCCTCTCGTTCCCTCTTGGGACCTCTCAGTAGTCTTAAGTGCTCTGCAGAGGCCTCCCTTTGAGCCTTTGCGGTCGGCCGAGATTAAGTTCTTGTCTATGAAGACGGCTCTGCTGACCGCATTGGCCTCGCTTAAGAGGGTCGGGGACCTGCAAGCATTTTCGGTTGACGAAGCGTGCCTTGAGTTCGGGCCGGCTAACTCTCACGTGATCCTGAGACCCCGGCCCGGATATGTGCCCAAGGTTCCTACCACTCCGTTCCGAGATCAGGTGGTGAACCTGCAAGCGCTGCCTTTGGAGGAGGCAGACCCAGCCATGGCATTGCTCTGTCCAGTACGCGCTCTCCGCGCCTACGTAGACATGACGCAGTGTTTCAGGACCTCAGACCAGCTCTTTGTCTGTTATGGTGGAGAGCGGAAGGGAAGCGCTCTCTCAAAGCAGAGGTTGTCTCACTGGATAGTGGACACCATTGTTTTGGCATACCAGCAGCAAGGCCGACCATGTCCCCTTGGTGTGAGGGCACACTCCACCCGGAGTGTGGCCTCCTCTTGGGCTCTAGCGCATGGCGCCTCGCTAACAGACATCTGCAGAGCTGCAGGCTGGGCGACACCCAATACATTCGCCAGATTCTACAATCTCCGAGTGGAGCCAGTGTCCGACTATGTACTCGCCCCTACGGGTGGCCGGTAATGGGCCAGGCTCAGGTGTCTTCGCTTGCTCGCCATTCCACTCCCAGGACTGGATACGTGCGATATTTTCCTCAGGTGAGCTCCCCGAGAGCCCTGAGCTCCTCCAGCACTGCTTACGCCGACATCAGTTCAGTCTGCCCTTTCGAGCCCAGACCCTCATGTCCGGCCAGGTGCCCCGTGTGCATGGTTCCCCTCCGGCGACCCCCACACGAGTATTCCCACCGTAAGCCTCCTCACTGAGCAGGTGTCTTTCCCTTGGCAAGTCCCTGCCACCCCTAGGGTTAAAAATCCACCTTCGGCTGGTACCCTAGAGATCTTCCATATGCAACCCTCAGCGGGTCATATGTGTATTCTCTAAGTCCTCCCTACGGTAGGCATCTTGGCATTCCCTCACTGGGATATGCTTCCCAGTGTACCTTGGTATTCCTGTGATAAGTGGGAGTCCTACGGCCTTAAGTGGCAGGTCTCACACTTACGCAGGGCACTGGATGACAGTTGAGTGGCGTTGTTGAATAGGATCCCCCATTCGTTAGTCACTAACGTACGTCGTAGTGACTGAACAAAAGGGAACGTCTCGGTTACGTATGTAACCCTCATTCCCTGAGGAGGAAACGGAGACGTACGTTTCCTTAGCCACGTCAGCTGTGCTGCCTGGAACGCGGAGTTCAGTCTTGGCTCCTGCAGCAGTAACATAATGCGATGTTGCCAGCGTACTTCCTGATATACCCACGAGGTGGGGCGGAGTTACGCATGTAAATTCCGCATGCCCATGGCATTGGCACTGCCATTGGGCGCTGTTGAATACGAAGAAGATGATTGGCTTCTAAGCGAAACCCCCATTCGTTAGTCACTAACGTACGTCTCCGTTCCCTCCTCAGGGAACGAGGGTTACATACGTAACCGAGACGTTCCCTTCATCTCAGGGCCATGAGACTCTGTGACTTTTCCTAAATAATCTATCTAAACATGCACAAAAAATCTGGGCTTGATTTTGTTGTTCTAAAGGTGTGTAAATTTTTTTTTACTGTTTAAGTCCCTCGGGGTCATATTGACCCCCACATTGAAAATGAATGGGAAAGTGTAAAAAATAATTTTTTTTCCCTTTTTTTGTCAAAAAAAATTAACTAAATCCAGTATAAATCTGAAAATTTCCACATTTATATCAAGTTCTGGTCCTAGAGCATAAACACAAAGTAGAACAAACTTTCTATCTCATACACACATACGTACACACACACACACACACACACACACACACACACACACAAACACACACATGTGTGTGACTGCAACAGAGAGTATTTTTTATTAAAATTGGCAAATAAAATAAACAAAACTGGCATAAATCTGAAAGATTTTCATACATAAATGAAGTACTAATACTAGAGCACAAATGCAATATGGAACAAGCATGTTCACTCACACACACACACACACACACACACACACACACACACACACACACACACACACACACACACACACACACACACACACACACAGGTGTCTAGAGCATTTTCTTTGGATTTTGGCAATGAATGGGAAAATGTAAAAAATGCTTTTTTTTTCACTTTGTAAAAAAAATCAACTAAATCCAGTATTAATCTGAAAATGTCTACATTTATATCAAGATCTGGTCCTAGAGCATAAACACAAAGTGGAACAAACGTTCTGTCTCATACACACACACACACACACACACAAACACACACATGTGTGTGACTGCAACAGAGAGCATTTTTATAGAAACTGGCAAATAAAATCAACAATACTGGCATAAATCTGAAAAAATTGCATACATAAATGAAGGACAAATACTAGAGCACAAATGCAACATGGAACAATCATGAGAAAGAGAGGGAAAAGGGCAAATAAAAGAAAGATGAAAGGCAGCTTAACTTCTGCATAACTTCCCTCTGGAGCTCTAGTGGATAATGTGGTCATTGCACTCTCTTTCTCTCTTTAACTATAATTCCTAAAGTTTTTCCACAAACCTACAGATGGCGGTATTCTATCCCTAACACATAGAGCAATGTCCAAAAACTATTTATATTTATTTAAGATCATTATTATCATTATATTTTTTCATATTTTTTTTTTAATTTGCCAATTTATGACATAGTTAAGTACTTGTGCAGTAAATAGGTAAAAAACTACCAAATACCCACAAAAACACAGCATAAATGTATAGTTGAGAAGTAAATAAAAAAAATTATATATAGTTTTCCATGTAAAAAAATTATATTTCCTTATGCAATCGCTCTGTAAAAGTTTGTGGTCTACTGACCCCAAGGGACTCAAACGTAAACCCTACTTGAGGGACGATTAAGGGTTAAGCCTGTCCGGATTTTTTTGTGTGTGTTGTTGTAAATATAATTTATTCTGAAGAAATATTCTCAACAGTGTTCAATCAGCTTTGACATATTTAAATCTGCATGTCTTTGATATTTTGACCTTCTATAAAGGGCATTTTTTCCCCTAATCTTATTAAATATAGGCTGTGCTTCAGCTTTCAGTTTATATTCTTAAATTTGATCTATAAATTAAATTAGAATAATAAGACACTGTAGGGCTGTTACCAATAAAATGAAATAATTTACACTGAAAAATTACAACTGCATTAAAAAATGTAAAAAAAATACATGAATGTTTAAACATGGAAGTAAACCGCCAGTAGGGGGCAGCAGGTGACCGTTTTAATGAGTGAGTCATTGAGTCGATTCGTTCAAACGGCTGATTCATTCAAGAATGAGGCAGTCGTTTATGAACAGGTCATTGAATCTTTGATACAAACGATTCATTCAAACACTGAATCATTCAGTAACATTGATTTCTCCTCGAGAGGCTGCGCAAGAGTCAACAGCGCAACATTGTTACTTTCATCCTAGAATGAATAGAAGGTTAAAAAGAACAGCATTTCTCTGAAATAGAAAGCTTTCAAAAAATCCTTGTACACAACTGTTTTCAACACTGATAATCATAAATGTTTGTTAAGCATCAAATCCTCATATTAGAATGATTTCTGAAGGATCATGTGACACTGTAGACTGGAGTAATGATGATAAATTCAGCTTTGATCACAGGAATAAATTCAATTTGACTATATATTCACATAGAAAACAGCTGTTTTACATTATAATAATATTTCAAAATATTACTGAATTTACTGTATTTTTGATTAAATAAATGCATCCTTGGTGAGCAGAAGAAACTTTTTTTAAAACAAGAAATGTTGATTTCTTTCAAACAATAAATAGAGCTTTTATTTTGGCGGAAATAAAATTTTAAAAGTTTTGGCACCGATTTTTTTCTCGCACTTTGGACTGTGAACCCTGGCTATTAACAAGCGAATAGTGTCCGGCCGATGGCACCGCGAGCTTTTGCAGCGCTGTCAGAATCAATCCGTGCATAATATAGTAGAAAACCTAACATTTTGCTGTTTATTTAGTAATTCTTTAAGGCCATTTCATGATTTCAATCATCATAAAATAACATACAGCAAAAAAAGTCATTTAATGTGCTCTTGGGGGCCCCTGGTGGCCAAGGGGCCCTAAGCAGCCGCTTAGTTCGCTGAAAGGGTTAGTTCACCCAAAAATGAAAATTCTGTCATTAATTCCTCACCCTCATGTCGTTCGACACCCGTCAGACCTCCGTTCATCTTCAGACACAAATGAAGATATTTTAGTGTAAATCTGATGCTCTGAAAGGCCTCCATTGGCTCAATGGCACTTTACACTCTCAAGACCCTTAAAAGACACTAAAGACGTCGTTACAAAGTCCATCTCACTACAGTGGTTCTACAATAACTTTATAAAGCGACGAGAATAGTTTTTGTGCGCAAAAAAAAACTAAATAACGACTTATATTGTGATGACCAATTTCAAAACAAGGCATCATGAAGCTTCGAAGCGTTATGAATCAGTGAGTCGATTCAGCGGTTTGAATCGCCAAAGTCACATGATTTCAGCAGTTTGACACACGATCCGAATCATGAATCGACTCACTGATTCATAACGCTTCGAAGCTTCATGATGCCTTGTTTTGAAATTGGTCATCACAATATAAGTCGTTATTCAGGGTTTTTTTGCGCACAAAAACTATTCTCGCCGATTCATAAAGTTATTGTAGAACCACTGTAGTGAGATGGACTTTGTATCGACGTCTTTAGTGTCTTTTAAGGGTCTTGAGAGTGAACCGTGCCATTGAGCCAATGGAGGCCTTTCAGAGCATCAGATTTACACTAAAATATCTTCATTTGTGTCTGAAGATGAACGGAGGTCTGACGGGTGTCCAACGACATGAGGGTGAGCAATTAATGACAGAATTTTCATTTTTGGGTGAACTAACCCTTTAAGTATTTAAACGTTCGCCGGTTCCCGCCTCCTTCTTCCCATAACAACAAACTTAGTTACAGCTTCTTAAAGGGATAGTTCACCCAAAAATAACCCCATGATCTACTCTCCCTCAACTCATCCTAGGTGTGTATGACATTCTTCGTTCAGACGAACACAATCAGAGTTATATTAAAAACATCCTGGCTCTTCCCAGCTTTATAATGGCAGTGAATGTGGCTCTGTTTTTGAAGTGCAGGCCTCTCATTATGGTTCTGCTGTGTCTGTAGGTTATGGTTTCGTGGACTTCGACTGTCCGGCGGCGGCGCAGAAGGCCGTTCTGTCTCTGAAGGCCAGCGGTGTGCAGGCGCAGATGGCAAAGGTAAGACATCTTCATCCCTTCATCATCCTGTTCGTCTTCTGCTCATTCAAACAGACATTGTGTTTGGATGAAGACATTTGTCATGCAGCAACACCAAGGTCACGGGTTCGATTCCCAGGGAATGAGTCAACTATATATTCATGATTAGTATAATGGTATACTTTTTATTTTATATATAGTATAACATGAACGCTAAGGGTGTAATGATATATTGTAGGGCTGTCAAAAGATTAATCGCGATTAATCGCATCCAAAATAAAAGTTTGTGTTTACATAATATATGTGTGTGTACTCTGTTAATTATTATTTATATATAAATACACACACAAGCATGTATATATTTAAGAAAAAAATATTATTTTTATATATAAAACATTATATATATTATAGATTATATAAATGTATATACAGTATATACATGCAAATATTTCTTAAATATATACATGAATGTGTGTGTATTTATATATAAATAATAATTAACAGAGTACACACACATATATTATGTAAACACAAACTTTTATTTTGGATGCGATTAATCGCGATTAATCTTTTGACAGCCCTATTATATTGGTAAACGACATATCAGTGTTAATTTCGTTGACGAATAATTTTCGTCACAATTTTCATCAACAACCTTTTTTCAATGATGAAAACGAGACGATAATTAAATAAAAACTAGTGTTGGATGACAAAAACTATGAGGAAAATCAACTGTCATTTTCGTCAACAAATAAAAACGAGCCGAAAATGTTAGTGAGGGTCGATTAGAGAAGAGATCCTCCAGAGCGGCTCACAATCAATCAATAACACACATTTATGCCAGGCAATTGTTTATGAACTAATGCTGATGAATAATGACAATGTTTACTTTACGATATTTATATAGTAATGTGTTTTAGACGGTTGTAACAATGCATATTTTATCTCCTGAACTTGAATGAGCTCCTGCAACTGCAATAGTAAAGCACATTTCAAAATAAGAGTCCCGGTGTATTTCCAGCTGGTTTATAATTAAAAGTCACGCATTATATATTCGTTTTTGCTTACACAATAAACTGTTTTTAATTTCATTCCCATTTAATTCATAGTCAGGAGGAAAGACCAGTATTTGACACATATTAAATAAAGTATTAGGGTTATAATAGTTCACTAAAACCATTAAAAAAAATCTTCGTTACTTGAAATTAAATAAATGTTAACTGAATTTAAAAAAAATAAATAAACAAACTTATTTGAAGCTTTAGCTTAACATGATATACTAACTAAAACAGAAATACAAAGTTATAAAAACTATATGGATGTTTTTAAAAACAAACAAAAAAGTGAATTGAGCTCTTTCGTGTATTTTTAATGTCAAAAACAAAATGATGTCAAAATGTCAGTTCAAGTGACAGTCGGTTATGTAATACTTAAATGCTTAATGTATTACAATTGAACTAAACTCATTAGATTTTGTAGATTTAGTCAACTAAAATCTTATGATATTTAAAACTTGACTAAAACTAAAAACAATTCAGGTGACTAAAATATGACTAAAACTAAATGGCGTTTTAGTCAAAAGACTATGACTAAAACTAAATCAAAATATGCTGTCAAAATTAACACTGCGACATATCGCGAAATAAAAATGTGACGTTATGTATCGTTGATGGAAACGATATGATTGGCGATATAGAGCTGTTTTATCCAAGGCTCTTGCTGTAGTCGGCCTGTTTATAATCCACCCAAACACAAATATACAAATATACAAATATACCACAAATGTAAACCATCATGTCGCTTTTCATTTAACTTCCAAACACAAATGAAGATATTCTTTATGAAACCTGAGGGCTTTCTGTCCCTCCATTTAAAGTCCATTCCTCTCAAACTTAAAAGATCCAATAAATGTCACAAAGCCATCGTAAAAGAACTAATCGAGTATCTAATCCCAACCCAAGTCTTCTGAAGAGACACGATGGCTTTATATGATGGACATATTTAACACGACGCGCATACTGTAGTAAACACGGACGTTCAAATGATTGCGTGACGCGCGAAAACAACACAAGAGTGAGTAAATGAAGAGTTAAAATTCTTGGATGTGCTAAACATTTACAGTTTGAGAGGCCATTTTGAGACTTGAAATTAGAGCTGTGAGGGATTGCATTGATCATCTGAAGCGCAAACATTATTTAAATCACATTTAGTTTTAATAGTGTGATTATTCAAAGCCTTTTAGATGGTTTATTATTATATGTATAGTGCATTAATAGCGGGAGAGGCGGGGGGAAATTTTACGTAGTTTCAGTGACGTTATTACATTAAACGACTATTTATAATGTTGATTATGATGTAAAATAATGCAATGGGGGAATATTTGTGTGTCCTGATAATAATACACTAATAATAATAATAATAATATTTTAATAATAATAAAAAAGTGAAAAAAAAATACTCTTTATTTTGGCTTAAAATATCAGGATACACATCGTATCGTTGTATCGTTACACCCCTAAAGAACGCGGTGTCGCGTAAGTGTAAAATACTTATTTTAGTATCACTGAAATACTGTCATAGTTTTTATTAATATTTTGAATGTTTTTATTTATATATTTCTAATTTTAATTTTAGTAATAATAGTTGTGTTTGCATTTTTATTACTTATTTTTTATTTGTTTATAGTTTTTTTCAGTTTTAGTTATTTTATTACACGTTAAGCTGATAGAAAATGAGAAATTTTGCTTTGGCTACTAGATAAAAATACGTTTTTTAATATTTGATTTGTTTTCATCATAATGTTGTTCAAGATTCAAGATTCAAGAGTTTTATTTGTCACATACACAGTTATATACACAATATACAACTGGCAGTGAAATGTAAACAGGTCCGCTCCATGGACAGTGCAAATAACAGTTACAAGAAATTAAATAGAAATAGAATAAAATTAGAATAAAAAGTATTAACATAAGTAGAATTATAAATAAATCAAGTAAAAGATAAAAATAGGAAATAAGATAAAGATAAAAATAAAAATATAAAAAATATGTGGATATGATAAGTGAGATAAACTGTAGACTTAAAAATAAGTGGTTAACATAAAATATATAATATGTATATATAAAGAAGTATAATGTGCAAGGTTTATTACAGGTTGTTACGCAGTAACAATAGGGACGTAAAGTGCAGTGCAATTGCAGTATGTGGATGTTAATGTTAAAAGACTGTATGTTTATGTGTGTGCGGGGGTGAAGTGAGTCACGTGACTGAGTTCAGGAGTCTGATGGCCTGGGGGAAGAAGCTCCTCCTGAGTCTTTCAGTCTTTGCCATCAGGCTACGGAAGCGTTTACCAGATGGCAGCAGGGTGAAGTGAGAGTTTGCAGGGTGATTAATGTCTCTGATGATTTTAGTAGCTCTACCTCTGCAGCGTTTGGTGTAGATGTCCTGCAGAGACGGGAGAGCTGAGCCTGAGATGCGCTCGGATAAGCGCACCACTCTTTGCAGGGCTTTGCCATCGTGACTGGTGCTGTTCCCGTACCACGCTGTGATGCACTGAGTCAGGACACTTTCTATCGCCCCTCGATAGAAAGTTTTCAGGATGGCTGGTGAAACCCTGAATTTCCTCAGCTGGCGCAGGTGGTACAGTCTTTGCCTGGCTTTTTTCACCTGTGTCTGGATGTGTGTAGTCCAGGTCAGATCCTCGGAGATGTTCACACCCAGGTATTTGAAGCTGCTCACTCTCTCTACCGGTGTCCCGCTGATCATGAGAGGGGAGTATGACCGATGCTGTCTCTTCCTGAAGTCCACAATCAGTTCTTTGGTCTTGTTAACATTCAGAGAGAGACAGTTGTCCTGGCACCATGATGTCAGTTGCTCCACTTCGTCCAAGTATGCCGTCTCATTGTTGTTGGAGATGAGACCCAGGACAACAGTATCATCAGCAAACTTGATGATGGAGGTGGAGCTGTGTGTGTTCAGTGAACTCGTATGTTTTCTACTAGTTTTGTCTCTCGAATGCTTAAAGTCAGCTAGTCTTTGCTAGTCTTTTCTTCTCTATTGTGCCGTATATCTGAGGGAAATGCTTCTCAAACAAGAACAAATGTAGGCGGGGCTTGAGTGTGTCTGTGGGGAATTGATTGGATGGTGGTGGTTTGCTATTGGTGGATCTCATGTGAGTGACAGGTTGCCCCGCCCTCGTCATCAGAGAAGAGATTAAGTTATTCTAATTCAAGATTATTAACACAATAACACAGATAAATCATTTAGAATAAACGCATAAGAAAAAAATCGCCCATTTTGGTTTCATGGTGACTTTTATATTCATGGGAAATGCTTTCTGTCTCTCCTCCTTTGTGAGTTTAATCAAATCTGCACTTCCTCTCTCTCTCCTCTCTCTCTCTCTCCTCTCTCTCTCTCTCTCTCTCTCTCTCTCTCTCTCTCTCTCTCTCTCTCTCTCTCTCTCTCTCTCTCTCTCTCTCTCTCTCTCTCTCTCTCTCTCTCTCTCTCTCTCTCTCTCTCTCTCTCTCTCTCTCTCTCTCTCCTCTCTCTCTCTCTCTCTCTCTCTCTCTCTCTCTCTCTCTCTCTCACTCTCTCGTTACTGTTTGACAGTCGCGTCGGGTGTTAATTAGCTGGTCTAACAGATTCTCTGCTCTGTTTCTCAGACACACACACACACACACACACACACACACACAGAGTCAGGTGATGCGTCTCTAAACTAATCTCTCGTTTTCTCACAGTGTCTCTTTACTGTCAGGACTCGAGCTTCTCATCAGATGCAGAGAGCTTTAGTTTGTAATGTATGTGACAGGTCACACAGTCCCTGCAGCTCCTAAAAACTTGTTCAGTTTGATTAAGGTCATAAAATAAATATGAATTTAAACGACATATTACAAGTCTCAAATCTCAAAATTGGGGATGGACAAACTGGAAATTATTACTATATACTTCAGAAGTCTAAGGAAATAAATGTATATTTCAAAGTAAATATGCTTTCTATAGGTTTGCGGGTTCAGCAGCTCAATGAATACCCCACATTATGCCCAGCGATTGCTTATGATTTATTGTTGATGAATTATGACCATGTTTACATTATAGTGTTCATATTGTAATATGATGTAGATGGATGTAAGAAGCACATTTTCTCTCCCTCATCTGTTTGAATGAGCAGCTGAAAGTAGTAACGCATAGACATTTCAAAATAAGAGTCCTGTCTCGTTTATAATGAAAGGTCTTATGTGATGCACAAAATCTGAATTTATCAGTCAACCTCTAATTAGTTTATTAGTACACAAACATGATTTATTCAAATATTTTTTTTTTTTTTTGGTTGAATGATTAATAAAGTAACATAATCTACAATACATGATTTATTTATAGGTTTTGTTCTGTTGGGACATACAGTAATTTTATTTGTGCAATGTTTTAGGAAAAAAGGGCATGTTATTGACTTTTCAAGAATTTTGTTGGCGTTCTTCTTCTTCTTTTTCTTCGTCTTCCACGATTGAGTCTATCGCCGCCCATAGAAACTCTTGCTGGAAAGTTGTGAAATTTGGCACACTGATAGAGGACAGTCTGAACTGTCATTATATCAAATTTTGGAGTCTCTAACTCAATCCCTCTAGCGCCACCACCTGTCCAAAGTTGCACTTACGTTTGCGCTAATAACTTTTGAACCATAAGGGCTAGAAACAAAATAGCTTTTTTTATGGACAGAAAGTTATGTTATTGAGGTCGATTCATCCAACTGCGCAAACTAATTTTACATAGCGCTTACAACCTTATGTCTATTTTTGCATCTCCGCAACGCGTTATATTCTGACCAAACTGTAGGCTACATATCATCACAAGCATGACCTGAGGCGACATGCTGCGTTTGCTTATAACTTTTGAACGGTTCCCCCAAAAATCATAACAATGGTCTTGTTAGATGTCGAATGATATCTGATTTTTCTGTATCGGCCATTTTGGGCGTCAGCCATTTTGAATTTTGTAGTAAAATGCTGTATTTCATGAACACATTAGTGTGTAGTGTTGCGAAACTCTGTATGGATCATCGGTTGGTTTACAAATTTGTACCTTTTCACATTTTTACTCTTTTAGTTTTACATTTTGTCAAGGGCTTGTTTACATTTATTCTTTATAGTACACTACTGAAGGCCAACGATGCAAGTAAAATTAAATGTTTTTAAGTAAAAATGATTGTGATAAATTAGTCGATAGATTAATCGACATAAAAATAGTCGTTAGTGGCAGCCCTAGTAAAACCAAATATTCACATGCTTATTTTCACGGGAGTCATATCCCTAGATCCCGAGCCCAATGATACCAAACATGCTAGGTTTCACCTCATAGTTTGTGCAACGTTGTGATTTGGCGTTTTAAACAACTTTCGCAAATATCTTCAAAGTTTTGAGAGTAAGTGGCAAAAAAATGCAATCAAAGTCGGTGTGGGTCATTTTTTATGTGCTCATAAATACAAATGTCTATAACTCCTAAACGAAATGAGATATTTTCACCATATTTGAGACCCTTATGTATGGGCGCACTCTGAGGACACAAAAACTGGAGGGACTGTGCCATTTGGTGGCACTATAATTAAACAAAACTTGAACTTGGCTCTATAAAACTCAATATATTTATGGGTTTTTGATTCAAATTGTTTCCAAACTCATTTGTGCAGTTGGTCTGCTGCCTCCTTGTTTGCTTCTGTTGTGCTTGGCCCCGATAATTACTGCTTGCAGCTTTATTTATTATTATTATTTTTATTTTTAAGCAAGAAAATAGCAGTCTGCATTTCTCCTCGTCTCTAGCTGGCTTCCTAACCTAGCTGTCAAATAAACCTCTGCGCTGTACATTACGGAAATTGCTGGCTCTTTGAAGAATTGCTTTTGTTTTGACGAAATGTAAATGTAGATTTGATTTAAAAAGCTCTGCACAAACCCTGTATTGCGTGTGAGACGATTCTGAGAGAGTGTTTCTGACCTCAAACTGTGATTGAGCTGTAATTAGATCAGCGAGGCAGGGGAACCCAATCCCATAATGCATCTCTCTCCTCTGCTACCCACAACTCCCTGTCGTTGCCCTTCAAAACGTACCGTCTCTTCCAGAACTGAGCCAGATGGCATCAGTGGAAACGCAGAGGTGGAGAAAGTTATTAATTTTGATAAAATATCATTTCTTTTTAATTCTTAGATTGGCTTGCTCTGATGCATCGTTCACAATTCGTTCACGAGTCGGTATTGCTCTCATGTCAGCTTGAATAATGATATTTCAGTTTTGTCGGTTCACTAATCATATGATAATGAGATGCTAATCAAGTGTAAATTTCCTCTCTCACCTGAAATGGCAGGAAGATCCGCTGCTCATTAGGCGTGTTTTCCTTAGGAATTTGTATCCACACTTTTCCCATGATGCTTTGTGTGAATTATGCATCATCAAGCACACTGGAAACAATTAGGAAGTGGCGTGAGCTACTGAACCATCAGCATACATGTGTGTGTACTATGGTATTTTTTTATGTGGGTTATATTTGCATATTGATGTTTATGATAATGAACTTGTTTTTTAGAGCAAATGTATTCTGCCTGTTGTTCACATGTACTGAACAAACCTCTAGAGGATGCACACAAACATATATTATAATTGTATTCATAAACACACACACACTTGTTTAGGGGATGAGTGGGCGGAGTTATACCCGGCTCGAAAAGATGCTGTATATTAGCTGCTAAATTTGATTTGAAACTTCGCAACCGTTAAAAAGTACGCTCTATATAGTATGAAAGTGTGTAGTATGTGTACTACATCCGCCATTTTGTCATGGTCATGTGACCTACGCCGTCGGTGCCATTCTCCCGTGGCATCATGGGATAGTTGGTCATCCGAGTACTTTTTGCCTATGAAGTCGTACACTACTCGGCTCACTAGTTGTTTCCATACTATATAGTATGGAAGTAGGCATATTTGGACACAGCGATGGTTTGTTACTTGAAATAAAACAAACTTTATCTGAAATAAAATATGAAAAGACAAGTTGTATAAACTTCACTGATCACGCTAATGGTGACTTCTCTGTTTCACATAAAATAGAATCCACATGTCTCTTAAAGCTACACTATGTAACTTTTTCGTCCACTAGAGGTCGCCTGTTCAAAACAAAGGCGTAGTTTGATGACGCCACGTTTGAGCGCAGAATCTCGGGACATGTGGTCTTCACCTCACAGCCGGTGGAAAACAGTCAGGATAGGACTCGGGCAGAAATCATGTTCATGGATGCGATTATTAACATTACTGTAGTATGAAGCAGAGCAGGACCGAGTGTTGTGGAGCTGAGCAAGGCCGCAGGAGCGATTGAAGAGCGGGACTGTTATTATGGCATAGTCGCTGGCGGGACTTTTATTATGACACAGTTGCCGGCGGCACTTCCTCTTCTCCAGTGCTGATGTGAGGTAACGCAGCTCTGTTTATCGTATTAAATATATCTGAGTGTGTTGAAAAGGAAGTTATGACGTTCGCTCGGCGGCTGCTATGACACTTGTTCACAATGCAGGGAGAGTAAAGTGTTTCACTGAATAAAACCGGAGACCGAGGGTGACGCAGATATGACGCAATCGACAGGCGACTCCCTCAAACGCATAGCTCACACGTCCCGGCTCCTTGGTTAAAATAGCAATTTTCTCACGATTTACAAATTGTTGAAAACATTTGGGATATTCTAAGTACTCAACTGAACAAAATATATAACACTGGCCTAGTGATTTCTGGATGTTTTACTGCAAAAATCCTACATAGTTCACCTTTAAATCTGATAATACAAATATTTATGTATATGTAATGTTTATGTCACCATGCTTTGACCAAAAACGAGTGCATCATTAGTAGGGGTGTATATGACAGCACCTGTATATATATATATATATATATATATTAGGGGTGTAACGGTACACAAAACTTGAAGTCACGGTTCGGTGCGGATTCGGTACAGCAGTTTTACAAAATTGCTTTTTATTAATTTTTATTCAACAGTGGTTTAATGAAAAAAAAATGTGTCTGTCCTTAAATGAATTCAGTTATAACTAGGGCCGTCAATCGATTAAAAATTGTAATCTAATTAATTACATACTCTGTTAATAATTAATCTAAATTAATCGCACACATAATTTTTGCTGTGAAAAGCATTTTAAATATTTCAATTCAAATGAATCAATGAATAATCAGCATTAGTGGCATTAAAGTTCAAAAACTCTTTTAATATTATTTTCACTGTTCAAATATTGGCCATAACAATAAACAATATGACCTAATATGCTTTTAAAAATATTTTTTTTCACTGTACATACAATCAGGGCTTGACATTAACTTTTTTGCTCACCACCCACTGTGGCTAGTGGTTTTCCAAAGTTACTAGCCACTCTTGGAAATGTCATTTTATATGATTAAAGTTGAATTTGACATGCTTAAATGACTTTATTTTGAGTAATTTTACTTTCAAACTTTCAATGCAGAGTGACCACCCAAATCAAGACTACATCAGCTGGTATGTGCAGGTGGGCAATATGGCTAATATGAGAAATTGAATGTAGGCTAAATAAAAGAACAAAGAAGCAAATTACAAAAACAAAAAAATATACGGATACAGTAGGTTTATTTAATATGTATACATTTATGTAACGCCTGTAGTTGTTTGATTAACATTAATGACAGACAGGTATTCATTTGGGCTGCTGAATGCATGGACGTTGTAACGAGTAGGAATATAGTGCGGCCCCTTTAAGAGTGCGCGCTCCCTGTTGAGAATGAGTATCAATAGTTCAAGTGTGCAGTGTCGTGGAATATACGCTACGCAGTTTTTCGCGTGCATATGATACGCACTTTATGGCGTGTATATGACACGCTCTTGGGTAGGATAGTGGACATTGCAGGACATTGCAGACGACTTTATTTTTATCAGCACTTCCATCAGGCTGTTTTTATATAGGCTACGTAAATGTTCCAATCAATGATCCAGGCAGCGCGTTCTCGTCTCCCTCCTTCATTTTACAGCTCAGGGTCAAAGTCCAATACAGAATGGATTAATCTGCGTTATTTTTCCTCAGATTAATTAATCGAAATGAGCGCGTTATTTTGACAGCCCTAGTTATAACTAAAAGTTTCTTAAAGATAATGCTGTAAACTATATATGGAGCCCTTACCTACATATTGCGATTAAAGATCAACAACAGAGCACAAACTATTAGCCTAAATTCAGTTGCTATTTATTTTTAGATATAAAAATCAACACTCATAAGCTTCACATAAGGCAGTTTTTGCATTAACTTCTAAATCAAATTATTATTATTATTCGTTGTTGAAATAGAATCATTTAGTGGCTGTAATTTTCATGACAGGTTTATTTAAACATACATTAAATAAACAAGAACTCACTAACAGGCTAGTATACTCTTAGAAGAAAAGGTTCTATCAGGCGCTACGTATTTGGAACCCCTAAAAGGTTCTATATAAAAGCCTTTAGGGTTCTTTGTAACCGGGAAAAAGGTTCTATATGGAACCTTTTAGGGGTTCATTCATTATCATTTGTTTTGTCCTTTTCCGGATTAAATATTTCCTATATTGACAAACATCAACCACCTAAAATATAAAAATGTAATTCACATAAAAAAGTCACCCATGAATACTGAAAAAAACACACCCAAAGTGCATAGAACTAGTCATTTATTTATATTAACAAAAATAATTATTACAGAAAGAATGCTACTGTAATTTCAAGTATTCAAGGCTTTAAATGTACAAATCAACATTAAAACATCAACCATTTAAAAAATATCTCATAAATAATGAAAATAGAGTTTCACCTACATCTACATATTACAAAATAAGAAATAAAATGTACAAAATTACATTAATCTATCACTAAATAATGCAAATTTACAGATTCATCTAAGTTCCCATCAGTGTTAGAACAACATCAAGTCCCTCAAAACGACAAATCCATATTAATTTAACAATTCACAATGAAAATATACAGATATAGAAGTATTAAAAATCTACAAAATCATATTAATACCTCTCATAAAGAATGTGAATACATAGATTAAAATTCAGATCAGCATTTCAAAACATCAAGTACTTCAAATCTACAAATTTACATTAATATCACTCATAAAGAATTGTAATTACAGATTCAAATTCAGATCAGCATTTCAGAATAACATCAATCGCCTCGTATTTACAAATTTACATTAGCACTATTCATGACATATCAAAGTATCATGATAATTGATTGTACATTTTGAGCACTGGGACAGAGTTTTTTTTGGCTGCTGGAGAGTTTAAACATGTAGTGCTCAACAAAATGAATCGTGCGAGTGCTTGGGGTATTCCACACTGAATACTATAGTATATAATGAGGCTAATATAATGAATATATATTAGTGAAAGAGTTCATCTCTCTAGTGAACTCACAGCTGTGGACACTGAATGACTTCTGAGGTAAACGTGATTCTACATGACATTGTTTATAAGCTGTTTTATTGTCTTTTTGCCATTGAAACACTGATGGAGCGATTACACAACATATGATACATTTCAGTAAGTTGTAATGTATCCTCAACATAACTTAAGAGATATGAATTTATGTTTATTCTTTAGGAAGAGATGATCGCGTTGACTCGCGCGCAGAGGTGGGTAGAGTAGCCAAAATCTGTACTCAAGTAAAAGTACAAGTACTTACGGAAATATTTACTCAAGTAAAAGTAAAAGTAGCAATCGTAATATTTACTTGAGTAAGAGTAAAAAAGTATTTGATGAGAAAACTACTCAAGTAGTTAGTTACTAGTTACTTTCAATCTGATTGATAAGAAGCGAAAACCCTACTTGGAGAGCTTTCACACACCTCTCTGTAACACTTTACAATAAGGTTATATTAGATAACATTAGTTAATGTATTATAAGATGAACTAACCATGAACAACACCTCTGTTCAGCATTAGTTAATATTTGTCAACGTTAGTTCATAAAAATCCAGCTGTTCATGGTTTATTCATGTTAGTTCACAGTGCATTGACTAATGTTAACAATATTTGAATAATGCATTAGTAAATGTTTAAATTAACATAAAGATAAATAAGTGCTTTATAAGTGCAGTTCATTATTAGTTCATGTTAACTAATGTAAGCTAATGAACCTTATATATGTGTGTGTGTGTGTGTGTGTGTGTGTGTGTGTGTGTGTGTGTGTGTGTGTGTGTGTGTGTGTGTGTGTGTGTGTGTGTGTGTGTGTGTGTGTGTGTGTGTGTGTGTGTGTGTGTGTGTGTGTGTGTGTGTGTGTGTGTGCTCTTCTTAAAACATACTTTGTTCTTATATTTTTATAGGCTATTCTTTAGGTAGGAATAAAATACAATACCGTTTTTAATTGTATGCATTTTCTACACTTCAGACAGGTGTCTGTCCGGATTTGTGTATAAATGCAAGACGTCACATTAGGCTGTTCAATTTGTTTCGTTTTGTGAAGAAAAGGATATGTAAATGTGAAGATGTAAACGTTTGTTCGTGGACGTGTATTGTTTGGAGGATTCAAACGATTTATTGCTTGCACAAGAGCGCATATGAGGAAAACACTGGGACAGTGTGTGAAATAGAATTATAATAAGGGAAAATTTCCCATAGTTACCAAATGACCGTTAATAGTGTTCAAATATAGGCATCATTGTGACACTTACCGCTACATGTTCTTTTCAGGGTGGAATTCTTGTATGCTGAGAGATGTCAGTTCGTTTTGGTGCACACAACATGCATCGCATTATGAAACTATTCTTTTTGACATCTTGGAGTGAAAACATAGACTGAACTTGAGGCCACGGGCAATCTGCCTCCCGTAGCTCACACACATCTTCCTCTGCTTCGGCCATCATCTTCCGACTAAACGCGCGCTAATTATAAGCGGGTGATGCGTAGCAACCTCTCGCGAAGCAGCCTCTCCAACGTTTCGCGAGACTTGCGAAAGTCATATGAACTTATTTTAATATATATATAATATAATTATTACCATTTGACAGTAACGGAGGAACGTACCGAATGTAACTAAGTAAAAGTACAGTTTTTTCACAAAAAATTTACTTGAGTAAGAGTAAAAGTACCCATCTTTAAATCTACTCTAAAAGTACAAGTTACCCAAAATATTTACTCAAGTAAATGTAACAAAGTAAATGTAATTCGTTACTACCCACCTCTGCTCGCGCGCCGCCACTTGAAGTTGAACTGATACGCGTCTATCAGTCACATCACATTAAAGAGCGTTAAAAAAATGTATCGTTTGAATTTCGTGATAAAATGGACTAAATACTCAATATGTTCATGTGGGAAACTCGGATTGAAGTTAACTGTTAACTGTTAAAGATTAAATTCATAACCGAAACGGTTCAATACTAATACGTGTACCGTTACACCCCTAGTCATTAGTGATATTGTAAGTTCTTGCTGTTTAATATTTTAAGTTATTCATACTAAATGGCCTTAAAAATATATTTAAGAAAATTATTTGAATGGCAACTTTTACTGCATTCAATAGTTCAATCAACCTTTAATACAGAGACAAAATATACGTTTGATTTTAAAGTGCACTTATTAATTGTAGGTCTACACAAAAAATGGTTTTAAAACAATTTTAAAGGTGTCCCATTTTTACAAGATGTAAAATAAGTCTCTGATGTCCTCAGAGTGTGTATGTGAAGTTTTAGCTCAAAATACCCACAGATCAGTTTTTATAGCATGTTAAAATTGTCACTTTTTGTGTGTGTCTTTTTAAATGCAAATGAGCTACTGCTCCCCGCCCCCTTTCATGAAGAGGGCGGAGCTTCAAGAGCTCATGTTAGCAGCTCTGATCACCTCACACACACACACACACACACACACACGCACACACACACACACACACACACACACACACACACACACACACACACACACACACACACACACTGAAACGGTTCAGCCTTTAATTGTAGTCCCTACCAGCTGTTTGTTGTAGTACAGTTCACCCAAAAAATAAAATTCTGTCATCATTTACACACCCTCCAGTCATTCCTGCAGTACACAAAGGAAGACTGTCTCTGTGTTTCTCGTGCTTCATCTCCAGTTATCTGTTGCCGGGGCTTCTGGGAAACTGAAGGTCTAATCTGAGGCTGTTGAAGGTCTGGCCTTCATGTGTGTGCTGGAGCTTCTCTTCATGAGAAGACTTTGAGAACATGGAGCGTTTCACACAGACAGAATGAGAGGAGAGTTTAAACTATCATTAACCTCTTCATTAAAACAGATGAGCCGTGAACCAGGGCTGAGCCGCTGATCACATGATCACCTCATTAAACCACAAACACACACAATAATCAGAGCGCCGGAGAGAGCGTGTGTGTGGAGTCCAAGTGTGTGTTTACGTTTGTTTACACAGGATGACACACACACACACATGCACACACTGCCAGGCACTTCTGTTTCCTGCGCCAGTCACGCCATCTTTCCAAAACACCAAACACACTGAACATGGACATGCCAGACGGAGATGGACACACACACACACACACACACACACACACACACACACACACACACACACACACACACACACACACATATATACGTATACATACAGTACATGACAGATGTAGATGGCTAGATGTCACATTTTTCCTCCACAACTCATATATATATATATATTGGGCTATACACCAATCAGGCATAACATCATGAAGTGAGTAACACTGATGATCTCTGTTAGTGGGTGGGGTATATTAGGCAGCAAGTGAACATTTTGTCCTCAGAGTTGATGTGTTAGAAGCAGGAAAAATGGGCAAGCGTAAGGATTTGAGCGAGTTTGACAAGAGCCAGATTGTGACGGCTAGAGGACTGGGTCAGAGCATCTCCAAAACTGCAGCTCTTGTGGGGTCAGTCTCTATCAAAAGTGGAGAACCAGTGGAGAACCGGCCACAGGGTCATGGAGGACCAGTGGAGAACCTGCCACAGGGTCATGAAGGACCAGTGGAGAACCTGCCACAGGGTCATGAAGGACCAGTGGAGAACTGGCCACAGAGTCATGAAGGACCAGTGGAGAACCGGCCACAGAGTCATGAAGGACCAGTGGAGAACCGGCCACAGGGTCATGAAGGACCAGTGGAGAACCGGCCACAGGGTCATGAAGGACCAGTGGAGAACCGGCCACAGGGTCATGAAGGACCAGTGGAGAACCGGCCACAGGGTCATGGAGGACCAGTGGAGAACCGGCCACAGGGTCATGGAGGACCAGTGGAGAACCGGCCACAGGGTCATGAAGGACCAGTGGAGAACCGGCCACAGGGTCATGGAGGACCAGTGGAGAACCGGCCACAGAGTCATGAAGGACCAGTGGAGAACCGGCCACAGAGTCATGAAGGACCAGTGGAGAACCGGCCACAGGGTCATGAAGGACCAGTGGAGAACCGGCCACAGGGTCATGAAGGACCAGTGGAGAACCGGCCACAGGGTCATGAAGGACCAGTGGAGAACCGGCCACAGGGTCATGGAGGACCAGTGGAGAACCGGCCACAGGGTCATGAAGGACCAGTGGAGAACCGGCCACAGGGTCATGGAGGACCAGTGGAGAACCGGCCACAGAGTCATGAAGGACCAGTGGAGAACCGGCCACAGGGTCATGAAGGACCAGTGGAGAACCGGCCACAGGGTCATGAAGGACCAGTGGAGAACCGGCCACAGGGTCATGGAGGACCAGTGGAGAACCGGCCACAGAGTCATGAAGGACCAGTGGAGAACCGGCCACAGGGTCATGAAGGACCAGTGGAGAACCGGCCACAGGGTCATGAAGGACCAGTGGAGAACCGGCCACAGGGTCATGAAGGACCAGTGGAGAACCGGCCACAGGCTCATGGGCGGCCGGGGCTCATTGAAGGCTGGCCCGTGTGGTCGATCACACAGACGAGCTACTGGAGCTCAGATCGCCTCTTTCAGCAGAGAATGCGCCGCCACAAAGCACAAATGCTTCAGGAATGGTTTGAGGAGCACAACAGTGAGTTTGAGGCGTTGACTCGGCCTCCAAATTCCCCAGATCTCAATCCAATCGAGCATCTGTGGGATGAGCTGAACAAACAAGTCTGATCCATGGAGGCTCCACCTCACAACTTACAGGACTTAAAGGATCTGCTGCTAACATCTTGGTGCCAGATTCCACAGCACAGCTTCAGGGCTCTAGTGGAGTCCATCAGAGACGGGTCAGGAGACCAACACAATATTAGGTCATAATGTTATGCTTGATCGGTGTGTGTATATATATATCACACACACACACAGACACTCTATCTATCTATCCAACATTCTATCTATCCATCCATTCATCCTTCTATCCTTCTATTTATCCATCTAACATTCCATCCATTCATCCATCTAACGTTCTATCCATCCATCCATCAATCCATTCATCCATCTAACGTTCTATCCATCCATCCATCCATCCATCTAACGGTCGATCCATCCATCCATCTAACATTCTATCTATCCATTCATTCATTCATCCATCTAACGTTCTATCTATCATCCATCTATCGGTCCATCTATCCATCCATCTAACGTTCTATCTATCCATTCATTCATTCATTCATTCATCCATCTAACGTTCTATCTATCCATCCATCCATGCATCTAACATTCTATTCATCCATCTAACGGTCCATCTATCCATCCATCTAACGTTCTATCCATTCATTCATTCATTCATCCATCTAACGTTCTATCTATCCATCCATCCATCCATCTAAC
This sequence comes from Gobio gobio, assembly GCF_949357685.1. Lineage (NCBI taxonomy): Eukaryota > Metazoa > Chordata > Actinopteri > Cypriniformes > Gobionidae > Gobio > Gobio gobio. The sequence continues at coordinate 54,424,675 of NC_137104.1, read as the reverse complement.
ATTCTATCTATCCATCCATCTATCTAACATTCTATCTATCCATTCATTCATTCATTCATTCATCTATCTAACGTTCTATCTATCCATCCATCCATGCATCTAACATTCTATTCATCCATCTAACGGTCCATCTATCCATCCATCTAACGTTCTATCCATTCATTCATTCATTCATCCATCTAACGTTCTATCTATCCATCCATCCATCCATCTAACATTCTATCTATCCATCCATCTATCTAACATTCTATCTATCCATTCATTCATTCATTCATTCATCTATCTAACGTTCTATCTATCCATCCATCCATCTATCTAACGTTCTATCTCTCCATCCATCTATCTAACGTTCTATCCATCCATCCATCTATCTAACGTTCTATCTATCCATCCATCCATCTATCTAACGTTCTATCCATCCATCCATCTATCTAACGTTCTATCTATCCATCCATCCATCTATCTAACGTTCTATCTATCCATCCATCTATCGATCCATCCATCAAATGTTCTCTCTCTCTCTCTCTCTTTCTCTCACTCACACACACACAGACACACTCACACACACACTCACACTCACACACACACTCTCACACTCTCACACACTCTCACACACACACACACACACACACACACACACACACACACACACACACACACACACACACACACACACACACACACACACACACACACACACACACACACACACACACACACACACACACACACACACACATGTTTGTTTTTGTGAAATGTGAGGACATTCCATAGGCGTAATGGTTTTTATACCGTACAAACCGTATTTTCTATCCCCTTACACTGCCCCTAAACCTACCCATCACACACACACACACACACACACACACACACACACACACACACACACACACACACACACACACACACACACACACACACACACTCACACTGCCCCTGTCCCTAAACCTAACCCTCACAGGAGACTGTGCAGTTCACTTTCTGTGAAAAAAAACTCATTCTGTGTGATTTATAAGCATTTTGAAAAGTGAGGACATGGGGAACGTCCTCATATTTCTCCCTCTTTTTGTAATACCCATGTCATTATACACATTTGTGTCCTGATATTTCACGAAAACATGCCCACACTCACACACACACACACACACACACACACACACACACACACACACACACACACACACACACACACACACACACACACACACACACACACACACACACACACACACACACACACACACACACACACACACACACACACACACTCACACTCACACTCACACACTCACACACACACTCACACACACTCACACTCACACACACACACACACACACACACACACACACATGTTTGTTTTTGTGAAATGTGAGGACATTCCATAGGCGTAATGGTTTTTATACCGTACAAACCGTATTTTCTATCCCCTTACACTGCCCCTAAACCTACCCATCACACACACACACACACAAACACACACACACACACACACACACACACACACACACACACACACACACACACACACACACACACACACACACACACACACACACACACACACACTGCCCCTGCCCCTAAACCTAGCCCTCACAGGAGACTGTGCAGTTCACTTTCTGTGAAAAAAAACTTGTTCTGTGTGATTTATAAGCATTTTGAAAAGTGAGGACATGGGGAACGTCCTCATATTTCTCCCTCTTTTTGTAATACCCATGTCATTATACACATTTGTGTCCTGATATTTCACGAAAACATGCCCACACTCACACACACACACACACACACACACACACACACACACACACACACACACACACACACACACACACACTCACACTCACACTCACACACTCACACACACACTCACACACACTCACACTCACACACACACTCACACACACACACACACACACACATGTTTGTTTTTGTGAAATGTGAGGACATTCCATAGGCGTAATGGTTTTTATACCGTACAAACCGTATTTTCTATCCCCTTACACTGCCCCTAAACCTACCCATCACACACACACACACACACAAACACACACACACACACACACACACACACACACACACACACACACACACACACACACACACACACACAGGCTTCAGTGGCAGTGTAATTTACTCCCTGGCAGTGAAGCGTGTTTGACTCTCTATTAAAGCACATTACCGTGACAGAGGAGCTCTATCTGCTGTCTATTAGTGTGTGTGTGTGTGTGTGTGTGTGTGTTTGTTGTTCTGTCAGTCGAACCCTGATCCGCCATCACACACACACATTCTTACAGTCACACGTGTTCATGTTCTCACACTACTGACACAATCAAACATTTGCCATCACGCATGATTTTGTGAATGGTGTAATGCATAATTGTTGATTAGAAATGCAGTGAAAATCCTCAGTTCAAACCCAATGTATCTGTGTGTGTGTGTGTGTGTGTGTGTGTGTGTGTGTGTGTGTGTGTGTGTGTCTGTAGCAGCAGGAGCAGGACCCCACTAACCTGTACCTGTCTAATCTGCCCGTGTCTGTGGATGAACAGGAGCTGGAGGCGGCGCTTCGACCCTTCGGTCATGTGATCTCCACACGCGTGTTACGGGACGCCAGCGGCGCGAGCAGAGGCGTTGGCTTCGCCAGGTACACCGCGTGTGTGTGTGTGTGTGTGTGTGGTTCCAGTCATGTGTGTGAATGTCATGTGTGTGTTTTCTTCTTCAGGATGGAATCCACAGAGAAATGTGAAGCTGTCATCCAACATTTCAATGGGAAATATCTGAAAACTCCACCGGGCGTCCCAGGTACTCAGAGGTCATGTGTGTGTGTGAGGAACGAGTGCGCAGGGACACACACACACACACACACACACACACACTGATGACATCACTGGAGCAGCGAGGTCTGGGTGGCACTGCTCAGATGTTGCCCCTGCAGCGGCTGAGATGATTGGATGAGGCTCTGTGGTTTACAGGCGTGTGTTTCCTGTCAGCTGGAGCTCTGGATCAGGCCTGAGTGATGACGAGAAGCTGTTCTCAGATCAGCTGTTCTCCGATAAGAGTTGTTTAATGAATATGTCCATCCATTTATCCTTCTAACGTTCTATCTATCCATCCATTCATCCTTCTAACGTTCTATCTATCCATCTATTCATCCTTCTATTTTTCTATCTCTCCATCTATTTATCCTTCTATCGTTCTATCTATCCATCTATTCATCCTTCTATTGTTCTATCTCTCCATCTATTTATCCTTCTATCGTTCTATCTATCCATCTATTCATCCTTCTATTGTTCTATCTATCTATCTATCTATCCATCCATCCATCCATCCATCCTTCTATCTTTCTATCTATCCATCCATTCATCCTTCTATCGTTCTATCTATCCATCTAACATTCTATCTATCCATCCATCCATCCATCCATCCTTCTATTGTTCTATCTATCCGTCTTACATTCTTTCTATCCATCCATCCATCTAAAATTCTGTCTATCCATCCATTCATCCTTCTATCATTCTATCTATCCGTCTAACATTCTATCTATCCATCCATCCATCTAACATTCTTTCTATCATCCATCCATCCATTCTTCTATTGTTCTATCTATCTGTCTAACGTTCTATCTATCCGTCTAACATTCTATCCATCCATCCATTTCTTTTAACATTGTTTCCATCATCCATCCTTCTATCGTTCTATCCATCCATCTAACATTCTATCTATCCATCCATCCATCCATCCATCCTTCTATTGTTCTATCTATCCGTCTAACATTCTTTCTATCCATCCATCCATCCATCTAACATTCTATCTATCCATCCATTCATCTAACATTCTTTCTATCATCTATCCATCCATTCTTCTTTTGTTCTTTCCATCCGTCTAACATTCTTTCTATCCATCCATCCATCCATCTAACATTCTTTCTATCCATCCATCCATCCATCCATCCATCTAACATTCTATCTATCCATCCATCCATCCATCCATCCTTCTATTGTTCTATCTATCCGTCTAACATTCTATCTATCCATCCATTCATCCTTCTATCGTTCTATCTATCTGTCTAACATTCTATCTATCATCCATCATCTAACATTCTTTCTATCCATCATTTCATCCTTCTAGTGTTCTATCTATCCGTCTAACATTCTATCTATCCATCCATTCATCCATCTAATGTTCTTTCTATCTATCTATCTATCTATCTATCTATCTATCTATCTATCTATCTATCTATCTATCTATCTATCTATCTATCTATCTATCTATCTATCTATCTATCTATCTATCTATCTATCTATCTATCTATCTATCTATCTATCTATCTATCTATCTATCTATCTATCTATCTATCTATCTATCTATCGATATCTCTCCTTCCAACATTCTATCTATCTATCTATCTATCTATCTATCTATCTATCTATCTATCTATCTATCTATCTATCTATCTATCTATCTATCTATCTATCTATCTATCTATCTATCTATCTATCTATCTATCTATCTATCTATCTATCTATCTATCTATCTATCTATCTATCTATCTATCTATCTATCTATCTATCTATCTATCTATCTATCTATCTATCTATCTATCTATCTATCTATCTATCTATCGATATCTCTCCTTCCAACATTCTATCTATCCATCCTTCATTTATCTGTCCATCCGTCTATCATTCTATCTGTCTATCGTTCTATTTATCGTTCTGTCTATTGTTCTATTCATCTATCATTCTGTCTGTCGTTCTATGGTTCTCTCCAGTTGTCCAGTGATCTCTCTGTTGGTGAATGTGTGTGTGTGCTGTAAACAGATGGAGTGATGTAATAGTGTGTGTGTGTGCTGCTGTATCTTCAGTCTCTGTCTCCTCATGTGTGTGTCTGCAGGTCCGTCTGAGCCGCTGCTGTGCAAGTTTGCCGACGGCGGTCAGAAGAAGAGACAAACCCAGAGTAAATATGCACAGAGCGGCCGAGCGTGGAGGGAAGGAGAGGTAAGATCACACACACACACACACACACACACACACACACACACACACACACACACACACACACACACACACACACACACACACACACACACACACACACACACACACACACACACACACACACACACACACACACACACACACACACACACACACACACACACACACACACACACACACACACAGTGAGTCATTTACAGGAAATCAGGGTCCTCATCATCCTCATCATCGTCAGCACATGTTTCCTCAGGCGCAGCTGAGATCTGACGCACCTGCTGTGTGTCACTAATGCTGCACAGACTCTGATCCACATGTGCTCCAGTCAGGAACATCTGCAGCTGCTCCTCATCACCACTGCGCTTCAGCCTTGAGCTTTTACTGCTAATTCAAATAAACCAGGGCCGTATTATTAAAGATTCTAAGAGTCCTCTCAGAAAACTCCTAATTTAGCTTAAAAACTTTTACGTAGGAGTCTTAGCTTAAAGGAACACTCCACTTTTTTTGAAAATAGGCTCATTTTACAAGTCCCCTAGAGTAAATAGTTAAATCGTTTTTGAATCCATTCAGCCGATCTTTGTATCTGGCGGTAGCACTTTTAGCATAGCTTAGCATACATCATTGATTCTGATCAGTCCATTAGCATCTCATTCAAAAAATGACCAAAGACACTTTCAATATTTTTCCTATTTAAAACTTGACTCTTCTACAGTTACACCGTGTGCTAAGACCCACTGAAAATTAAAAGTTGTGACTTTCTACACCTATATGGCTAGGAACTACTTTCTCATTCCTGCGTAATAGTCGTGACTCTTCACGGCCGTACCATGACAGCAGCGGCGCAATGATATTACAGCACCTGAAAGTAGCCCAGATAGGGAACTTTCAATGTGACCGGCACTAAGTTTGTGTAGTTGCAGAGAAAGTTTCAGGCTTGCAGCCGACAAATTGTGTTGTGGATTTAGCTGTGTGATTAGCCATGGTTCTGTGTGTTGTAAAGGGCTGTGATAGTAAGGCGAAGGTGTAACTACCACCATGTTTCACAGAATACCAACCAATCATTGCGCCGCTGCAGCCATGGTACGGCCACGAAGATCCGCGACTATTACGCAGGAATGAGAAAGTAGTTAATGGACTGATCAGAATCAATGATGTATGCTAAGCTATGCTAAAAGTGCTACCGCCAGATACAAAGATCGGCTGAATGGATTCAAAAACGGTAAAACTCAACGATTTAACTCTAGGGGACTTGTAAAATGAGCCTATTTTCAAAAAAGTGGAGTGTTCCTTTAAGAGCTATTCGGGACCGATCTGAGAGGAAAAACTTTTATCTTAGTGAAGAGGCGGGGCTAACCCCGTTGACGTCTGTGATTGGTTGGTTGTCCAAAAAGGGGAAAAAAGGAGCGCTTTTAAGTATAGGGTCTATTCTAAGCCTTCACTTTGAAATTGCAAGCGCAAATTGTCCTATTTTACCGTTCTCTCTCTCTCACACACACATTATATATATGTATATAAATCCTTTTATTATTTATCATGCTGTTCATTTCCTATCAGGTATTTGATTGGCTTAGAATTATAAACATTGTTCCACTCTTTCCAATTGACCTATCGGTAAGCCCCGCCCCCCTTAGTTACTGTTGCTAACTCGGACAAACAAACGGAGTTGCTATATCTTACAATGACAGCGGTCAGTGTGAAAACCTTATGCCAAGATGTTTTTGGACACAGAATGTAGCGTATGTCCCGTCCGAATGATGGCCAAACTTTACTGATGGTTTATCAGGTTTATTATGTCCTTTTTCACTCCAAAACAACCATCGTAAGAGCTGAACAAACAAAGCAGAAGAAGTGCTCATTAACGTCTCATTCACAAACTCTCTCTCTCCGTTGCATTGCCATTAACATACACAGCAAATTACACAAAAACACTCACAGTAAACAAACATACACACAGAGCTTATGCCTTTTCGGGGGTGCAGTTAATAACTGGTAAACTTTGTATGATCTGCAAAACAACTCCGATAAACTGCTTGCGAGCTCTTCCTTTCACTACCCGGAGACTATAATACCCATCAAAATAGGAGTAGGACAGATAATGTAGACCTTAAACATATCTCAAATTAAATTAATATACATATAACGTCTCGGTTACGGATGTAACCCTCGTTCCCTGAGGAGGGAACGGAGACGTAACGTTAGTGACTAACGAATGGGGGTTTCGCTTAGAAGCCTATCAACTTCGAGCTTAGAGAAAACGCCCAATGGCGTGCCAATGCCATGGGGCATGCGGAATTTGCATACATAACTCCGCCTCACCGCGTGAGTATATAAGGAAGTACGAGGCAATATCGCATTATGTTACCTGCTTGAGGAGCCAAGACTGAACTCCTGCGTTCCAGGTAGCACAGCTGATGTGGCAACGGGACGTTACGTCTCCGTTCCCTCCTCAGGGAACGAGGGTTACATCCGTAACCGAGACGTTCCCTTTCGTTCAGTCACTACGACGTAACGTTAGTGACTAACGAATGGGGGTCCCAATATAATCCCGCCACTCAGCTGTCTTCCAGTGCCCTGCATAAGTGTGAGTACCCTGTCGTAAGACTAGTACGGACGAAGGACTCCCACTTAACACAGGAATACCAAGGTACACTGGGAAGCATATCCCAGTGAGGGAATGCCAAGGATGCCTACCCGTAGGGAGGACTTAAGAGACACATATGACCCGGCTAGGGGCTGCATATGGAGATCTCTAGGGTACCAGCCGAAGTTGGATTTTTAACCCTAGGGTTGGCGGGGACACGCCAAGGGAAGAAACCCGCTCACTGCGGAGACTTACGGTGAAATACTTGTGTGGGGGTCGCCGGAGGGGAACCATGCACACGGGGCACCTGGCCGGAGACGAGGGTCTGGGCTCGCTAGAGGGCAGACACACAGGTATCGGCGTAGGCAGTGCTGGAGGAGCTCAGGGCTCTCGGGGGGCTCACCTGAGGAATAATCGCACGTATCCAGTCCGTGGAGTGGAGTGGCGAGCAAGCGAAGACACCAAAGCCTGGTCCATTACCGGCCCCTCGGGGGGGTGAGTACATAGTCGGACACTGGCTCCACTCGGATATAGTAGAATCTGGCGAATGTGTTGGGTGTCGCCCAGCCTGCAGCTCTGCAGATGTCTGTCAGCGAGGCGCCATGCGCTAGAGCCCAAGAGGAGGCCACACTCCGAGTGGAGTGTGCCCTCACACCAAGGGGACATGGTCGACCTTGCTGCTGATAAGCCAAAACAATGGTGTCCACTATCCAGTGAGACAACCTTTGCTTTGAGAGAGCACTTCCCTTCCGCTCTCCACCATAACAGACAAAGAGCTGGTCTGAGGTCCTGAAACACTGCGTCATGTCTACGTAGGCGCGGAGGGCACGTACTGGACAGAGCAATGCCAAGGCTGGGTCTGCCTCCTCCAAAGGCAGCGCTTGCAGGTTCACTACCTGATCTCTGAAGGGAGTGGTAGGAACCTTGGGCACATATCCAGGCCGGGGTCTCAGGATCACGTGAGAGTTAGCCGGCCCGAATTCCAGGCATGCTTCGTCAACCGAAAAAGCCTGCAGGTCCCCGACCCTCTTAAGAGAGGCCAATGCGGTCAGCAGAGCCGTCTTCATCGACAGGAACTTAATATCAACCGACCGCAAAGGCTCAAAGGGAGGCCTCTGCAGAGCACTTAAAACTACTGAGAGATCCCAAGAGGGTACGAGAGGAGAGCGAGGAGGATTCAGTCTCCTTGCTCCCCTCAGGAACCTGATGATCAGGTCGTGCTGACTTACCTTTTTGTCCTCCAAGAGATCGTGGCGGGCAGATATAGCGGCCACATAAACTTTGAGGGTGGAGGGAGACAGCCTTCGCTCCAGCCCCTCTTGGAGAAACTCAAGCACGGACCCGATCGGGCATTTCCTGGGATCTTCTGGCGGGAAGAGCACCAGGTGACGAAGAGGTTCCACTTCAACGCATAGGCATGCCGAGTGGACTCTGCCCTAGCGGAAGTGATGGTGGCGACCACCGTAGGTGGCAGGCCACTCAAACCTGCCACGTCCCATCTAGGAGCCACACGTGGAGGTTCCAAAGGTCGGGACGCCGGTGCCATAGGGTGCCCCGTCTCTGAGTAAGGAGGTCCAGTCTCAGAGGAATAGGCCAGGGAGGGGCTGTCGCAAGGAGTATGAGTTCGGGGAACAAGGTCCGGCCGTGCCAGTACGGGGCGACCAAAAGGACCTGCTCCTTGTCCTCCCTGATCTTGCACAGGAGTTGTGAGAGTAGGCTCACTGGGGGAACGCATATTTGCGTAGGCCCCGCGGCCAGCTGTGCGCCAGTGCATCCTAGCCGAGCGTGCCCTCGGTCAGGGAATAAAACAGGCTGCAGTGGGAAGAGTCGTGGGAGGCAAACAGATCTACCTGTGCGTCGCTGAACTGTTCCCAAATCAGCTGGACCGTCTGGGGATGGAGTCTCCATTCTCCTGGGAGAGGCTGAACCGCGAGAGCTCGTCGGCTGCGTGGTTCAGGACTCCCGGAATATGGACAGCACGAAGGGACCTCAGGCGCTTTTGATTCCATAGGACGAGATGGCGGGAGCGTAGACCGCCCTGGTGGTTGATGTACGCTACTACGGCCGTGTTGTCTGTCCGGACAAGCACGTGTTGACCCTTCAGCAACGCTCGGAAGCGGTGCAGGGCGAAACGTACTGCCAGCAACTCGAGGCAATTGACATGCAGTAGGCGCTGGGGTCCTGTCCAGGAGCCCGCGGCTGCTTGTCCATTGCACATGGCACCCCAGCCCGTGGCAGAGGCATCCATCGATACGACAACATGCCTGGAAACTCGTTCTAAGGGAACACCTGCCCGTAGAAAGCTGAGGTTCGACCACGGGGTGAGCGTCTGTAGGCAGGGCCGGGTCACTTGAACCCGGAGCGTACCAGACTGCCATGCCCATCTCGGGACTCGATCGCGAAGCCAGTGCTGAAGCGGTCTCATATGAAGCAATCCGAGCGGCGTTACCGCGGCTGCAGATGCCATATGCCCCAGGAGCCTCTGAAACAGTTTCAGTGGAACCGCACTCTTGCTCTCGATTTGACGGAGGCAAGTCAGCAGAGGCTGCGCGCACATGGCGACCGAGTCGATGTCCATACCGAGAAAAGAGATCCTCTGCGCAGGGCAGAGTTGCTCTTCTCCCAGTTGACCCGAAGGCCCAGACGGGCTAGGTGTTGGAGCACCCGATCTCGGTGTCCGCAAACCTGCTCCCGAGAGTGGCCCAGTATGAGCCAGTCGTCGAAATAGTTCAGGATGCGTACCCCGTGCTGCCGAAGGGGCGCAAGGGCTGCCTCGGCAATCTTCGTAAAGACGCGAGGGGACAGAGATAGCCCGAATGGGAGGACCGCGTACTGATATGCCCGCCCCTCGAAAGCAAACCGTAGGAACGGTCTGTGTCGAGGAAGGATGGAGACATGAAAGTAGGCGTCCTTCAGGTCGATCGCTGCAAACCAATCGTAGGACGAACGCATTCGAAAAGGCGTTTCGCAGTCAACATCTTGAACGGAAGCCGGTGAAGGGATCGGTTCAAGATGCGAAGGTCCAGGATTGGCCGTAACCCACCGGTTTTCTTGGGTACAATGAAGTAGGGGCTGTAGAACCCCGACTTCATTTCGGCTGGAGGGACAGGCTCGATCGCACCCTTCGCCAGTAGAGTGGCAATCTCCGCACGCATGACGGGGGTATGGGCCCCGGTCACGGTATAGCGGACTCCCCTGTAGCGGGGAGGAGCCTGCGCGAACTGAATCGCGTAGCCGCGCCTGACGGTCCGCGCGACCCAGCGGGACAGCCCCGGAAGCTGAAGCCATGCTTCCAGACACTGCACCAACGGGGTCATACGGACGGCAGACGTACCCAGGGTGGGGCAGCGAGGCAGCATTACCGGCCCGGACAGGGGAGGCTGTAGGGCGTCCCGGGGTCGGGGCACGGTTAACGGCTGCGTCCTGACAGAGGAGACCAGGGAAGGACGCACGTTCCACTGGGGTCTGCTCTGCCAGGAGGCTGGCGACAGAGAGGGATGCGAGTGGCGGGACCCGTGGGTCCTCAGAGACAGGAACATGAGTCCTTCCCAAGCGCTGCTAGCCCGGGGGCCAGCAGCGGAAGGATTTTCCCCTGGCCCTCCACCGGGGGAAGGAGAGGCCCTGCTGCCATCCCCTGGGAAGAACTGGAACCCATCTCTGAGTTGTCCACCTCCAGCCTGGCGTTTAACCAGTCTGGGGAGCGGACTGGGCGACATCCTCAACCACCTCCACGGCGCGGCCCAGGTGAAGGCTGCTGCTGGGGCCGGGCAGGAAGAGGGAGGGCGCCCTCGGCGGCGAGCGGATTGAGGCGACTGAGCCGGCGGCTGGTGCAGCAGCTGGCCGCCGGGGCAGTACGTGTTACAGCCTCAGTCTGCTCTGGGGCGGCCGAGAACCGTTGGGCGCAGTTCTCAGCCGCGCCGCCGAAGAGGCCAGCCTGGGATATGGGCGAGTTGAGGAGGCGGGCCCGCTCAACGTCCTCCACATCACCAGGTAAGGCCAGGTGTTCTCCCGGACCACAGCTGTGGACATCTCCCGACCCAGGGAGCGTGTGGCCACCTTCACCGCCCGGGGGCGGGATCAGTTGCGGCACGCAGCTCAATGAAGAGCCCTGGGTCGGCTCCACCCTTGTGCATGTGCAAAGGGGCGGCGGCCTGCCCGTAGCTCTGCAGGACCACGCCACCGAAGTAGACGAGCCCACAGGCTTTGGGAGGGTGCTTAGGACAGCCACACCACGCCACGTCAAAGCCCTCTGTGGACACCGTAGTGCGCCACAAAGAGTTCAACAGTGGGGGGGAGGGGGCCCCAGTGTACCCTAGGCCGCGGCCCCATCAAGGGCAGAGAAGGCGGAGGAGGCCACCAAACGGCTGCGGGAAGCACGGGGACTTCCGGGACCGCGTGATCTCCTCATGCACCCCGGGAGCGAAAGGCATTGGGGGCGGGGCCCAACAGCTGTCGGGTGCCGCCCCCAAAAACCAATCGCGCAACCACGAGCACCCGCGACCGGGCGGAGTTCCACACCAGCGCGAGACTCGCGGCTGCCCGAGATAACATGGCTGTCAACTTTAGGTCAGATCAGGCAGTGCTGACACACCCGGAGGCGGAGCACAACCTAATCGTCATCCCCAAAGGACGCCAGCCCACCTTGGGATGCGGCGATCGACATCTCACTGCTATCCGGAGCGTGAACTGAACGAACGGGGCGTCAAAGACGGGCCGTAGATTCAATCCAACACTCGCGGGAAGCGATGCGTAAGAGGGGGGCGTGGCCCGAGGAATGAACGTCGGGGTTCTTAATACCACAGCACCGCCCTCAGGTCACCCTGGCCAACAGCCAAAGTACCATCTCACTCGGGGACGGTAGATTGGGGTGTGGCAGAGGGGACTCTCTCTCCTCACGGAGATCATTGAGTCTCGACCGCGACATCGCGATGGTCACGCCCCCGCAATGGAAACGTGACACATCCGCAAACACTGCCCGAACGTGCTGAAGCCCAAACACGCTCGAGCAGTGAATGTGCCCATAGACAGCAGCGGAAATCGATCGCCCCCGGAAGTGCACGGGCGAGCCGTCTTGAAAAAGACGTGCCACGCGCAAGCTCTTTTTGTGAGAGGAAAGCCTCGCAGCCGATGCCGAAGCGCCCAGGGAAACACACACCAGCTGTCAAACGGACCACTGCGCAGATCACAGGAAGTATGCGATCACTGGAACGCGCCGTTACACCAACACCGACTGTAAAGCTGCTCGTCTCGAAGAAGCTGACAGAGTCTCAGAAGGGTGTAGGAGTGAAGAGGTAGGTTCTCTTGGCTCCGAAAGCAGAACATAATGCGATATTGCCACGTACTTCCTTATATACTCACGCGGTGAGGTGGAGTTACGTATGCAAATTCCGCATGCCCCATGGCATTGGCACGCCATTGGGCGTTTTCTCTAAGCTCGAAGATGATAGGCTTCTAAGCGAAACCCCCATTCGTTAGTCACTAACGTTACGTCGTAGTGACTGAACGAAAGGGAACCAATTTAATATGGAGAGGCACTGAAATGTGTTTTTGACCTACAGTGTTACATGACGTGAGAACAGTTAGTTATTTCGGTTTGTATGTTAGCAGCAGTGTTGCCACAGTTACTTTGAAAAAGTAACTTAGTTACTTTACAGATTACTTGATTTTAAAAGTAACTAAGTTACTTTACAGATTACTTGATTTTAAAAGTAACTAAGTTAGATTACAAGTTACTTTATTAGTTACATTCATCAATTGCCGACAACACCTCTGCAGCCTCAACATAAAAATGACAACCGTTTTTGCCAACACTTTATTGGAAGTGCATTTTTAATAGTAACGTCAACAATGTATCTCCTGAAATTGTATCTCCAAAAAAAATATTTTGACTAATTTTATAAAATCTAAACATGTTAATGAAAAGGTACAAATTACTTTGTGTTCTTATTAAATACATTTATGAAAAACAATTTATATTTAATTTTTTAATTTATATTTATATATGAATGTAAATAATTATATGGGCCTACACAAATAATATACAATTACAAGATTTATAGTTTATTGTAAACCTGATGTGCAGCTCTGTAAAGGGACAACAATTATATGATCGATACGTGAGAACAATATATATTTTTAATAATCTTTAAGTGCACAAAACTATGAAAATATATGAAACGCTTCAAAACAGAGCGGCAACAAAGCGCTTATGCGCATCCCGGGTGCAGAATGATGCGCTTAAAGCAACATGGAATCAAAGGGCGCAGTGCAGCGCGAGTGCACATTGAAAAGTTCACGGCATAAAGAGAAGATGAGTGTTGAGACCACAAATCCTAGTCTACTATGTAGCCTATATCGGTCTAAACATTCACTGATTATTTGTTTCTTCACAGTTTTAAATTCCGGTTATTGTGCGTGTGATGCTAATTAATAGTCCTTGTGTTGTCACCTGGGTAGCTCGAGCACAACATCTTTTAGAAACCGCTAGATAAACTCCAGCAAGATAAATTATTTTATCAACATGTCAAGTATTATAACGGGAATATATCATATGGAGTGAGCTTTACCGTGCTGCTGCTGCTGACTGTAACCGAACGCGACGCGCAGTTTTGCTGAACGGAGAATGACAGCAGCGGAGGAAAGACATTCAGCTATGGAATGGCTTTAGATGACTTTGTAGGCTGCTAGCAAATAATAATATGCGAATAATGATTGCTGAAGGATAATGTGACATTATATATTTCTGATGATTATTTAATTATCACGACATGCCTAATCTGAGCAAGTGACTGCCTGTCTTGAGTTTTGTCGACAGACGGAGCGGCCGCCTCGTAATTCTCCTCTATGCAGGACAACCCCTGCTGAGACTCAACAAGAAAGCAAAAATATATATTTTTAGTAAGGAAAATGACAAAAATAGTAACGCACAGTGACTTGGATAAGTTACTTTAATCTGATTACTGGTTTGGAAATAGTAACGCGTTAGATTACTCGTTACTGGAAAAAAGTAGTCAGATTAGAGTAATGCGTTACTAAGTAACGCGTTACTGGCATCACTGGTTAGCAGGGACTTTAATTGTAACTTAATGAGAGTTTGACAAACAGAAAATCCTCTCAGGATCTCTGGAATCAGTGCTACAGTTCCTCAGGCACGACATTTGAGCATTTTTGTAGCATAAACACCATCAAACCGATGAGAGCTTCGGATTTTCCAATGTTTCTCTATGGCGCTGAAACCTAAAGATCCCAGCGCAACTGATACTCAACTGCTATTGGCTCATCTGCGTTCGAGGGGAGGGGCTTACCGATAGGTCAATTGCTGGCATGTCTATTTGATTGGTGGTTGAAAGTTGGGTTTAATGCAACAAACATGATCCCTGCACAATCTAATCTATCGCGTCTTAAGTCACTGTCATCCATTTTCTTCTCCCTCTTCATCTTTCTGCCATTTTCTCCACTGCTAAAGAAACTCTTAAGCCTCTTAAAAGTCCTCGTCCGTGCTCCTAACAAATTTGACCTTAAGACCTCTTTTAAGGGTTAAGACGCTTTCTGAATGACTTTTTTCTTTACCAGGATTTTTTAGTTAATTTTAATAGTAAACGCCCACATTTTAAAGATACACTGTGTAACTTTTTTGGTTTATTCTTAGCTAAAAACACTTAGTTCTTTCAAAAATATATGTGCTCATTAATATATATTTACTTCTTTCAAGTAATAAAGTATTCTCGTAAGTTTATAATATGCCATTGAAAATACATACGGGTGAGGGTTCGAATGCGGGTCGCCATGTTGCTCCTCCATCTTGAAAGTACATTAGCCAAAGAGGGACATACCCGTAAATTCAAACTTGGCCTTTGGCGTTTTAACACTCGATGGCACCGTGTCGAATGTGGACGAGGTCGAACTGGAAGCCATGTTAATCTTGGACTAAATCGACCACCGTAGGACGAAATTGGAATTGAGAGGAAGAGAAACTAATATTAACTGGATGGTCATATACCTTTCCACCACTAAATGGGGGAAATATCACACAGTGTAGCTTTAAAGAATTTTCTTTATTGATTCTTTATGAATACGGGCCCTGACCTTTTGATTTTGTCCTAAATAGCTGCAATAAGAGACGTTTCTAACGTTATTCTGTTCTTGTTTGTGTTGGTCCGTTCTCATGCATATATCATGTGTGTCCTGATCAGTGTTGGGGAAAGTTACTTTGAAAAGTAATGCATTACAATATTGCGTTACTCCCTTAAAAAGTAACTAATTGAGTTACTTAGTTACTTTTTAAGAAAAGTAATGTGTTGTGTTACTTTTGCGTTACTTTTTCTCACCTGGGCTGGGCTTGTTTTTGTTTTTTTTATAGCAAAAAAGTTATATTTTTGTGCAACGGTAAAGACCTCTTCATACCAAAATTGAAATAATAAGCCCCAGGCTGATGTAAAAATGCAGATTCCCGCATGAACAGTAGAGGGCGCAGCTCTGGATAATGAGAGAATAGGATGCAGGAGAAAAAAGTTTTACCAATAAAAACAAAAAAATAAAAACATCTAGTAATTTTCATCATCAAAGGTCAGCAGCAAGACATTGGTAAATTAAATTTAAAGGTAGATTAAATGCATAAAAATAGTTGTTTTGTTTAACATTTAATTATTGGAGGTTTGCATAGTATTCTGATTTTGCATTTGACTGATTTATTCATTTTGAGGAGTACAGAATCTTTATTGTGTTAGTGAGATAAATAAATGCTCACATTTAGTCTGAAACTACAATAACCATCATGTTCACACACACACACACACACACACACACACACACACACACACACACACGCCTCTGCTCTTATTTTTCACTCATTAATTAATGTGAAAAAGTAACTTGCGTTACTTTTTTGAAAAAGTAACTCATATTAAGTAAGTAACTAATATTTTGTTGTCAATTTGAAAAGTAATAGGTTACTTTACTACTTGGAAAAAGTAATATTATTACGTAACTCAAGTTACTTGTAATGCGTTTCCCCCAACACTGGTCCTGATGGGCTGTGATTTTGTCAAGTCGAGCATTTTCACTTCCAGTGTTGACAGATAAACTGCGGCTGTAAAAGTTTTAAACTCTCTCTCATTATCATAACCTGTCATGTGATGGAGTGACACTCAGGTGTGCGATCTTCAGCAGAAACAGGAAGAGAGAGAGACTGACAGCCGCTGTTCACACGCCGTCACATGTTAACGCTTCTCTGTGTGTCTCTGCAGACGGGAATGACACTCACATACGAGCCTGCCGTCCTGCAGAACGGGTACGTCTCACACACACACACACACACACACACACACACACACTTGTACAGACGAGAGAGACCGGAGGAAAGATTGTCTCTCCCAGTGTGTTTTGCTTACAGGAAATCCCTCACTTCCTGTTTCCTGTGTCCGTCTCCTAATAAAACATCCCGTCTGATAAGAGATCACTTCCTGCCAGCTCTGATTATTTACAGGTCAAGCTCCACAGCGCCGCCTACAGGACGCAGCCAATGTCACGCATTTAAACCAGTTTCTTTAGTGTCATTGACGTACTGTTTAGTTTAATGTTTATAATTTCCATTTTCATTTTAATTTTCGTTAATGTTTTAATGACAAATTTTAGTTTGATTAAGCATAACATAATGACCGGTGAAGGTGAAGTGAACAACACTGATGTTCTCTGTTAGTGGGTGGGATATATTAGGCAGCAAAAGTGAACATTTTGTCCTCAGAGTTGATGTGTTAGAAGCAGGAAAAATGGGCAAGCGTAAGGATTTGAGCGAGTTTGACAAGGGCCAGATTGTGACGGCTAGAGGACTGGGTCAGAGCATCTCCAAAACTGCAGCTCTTGTGGGCTGTTCCCGGTCTGCAGTGGTCAGTCTCTATCAAAAATGAAGGACCAGTGGAGAACCGGCCACAGGGTCATGGAGGACCAGTGGAGAACCGGCCACAGGGTCATGGAGGACCAGTGGAGAACCGGCCACAGGGTCATGGAGGACCAGTGGAGAACCGGCCACAGGGTCATGAAGGACCAGTGGAGAACCGGCCACAGGGTCATGAAGGACCAGTGGAGAACCGGCCACAGGGTCATGAAGGACCAGTGGAGAACCGGCCACAGGGTCATGAAGGACCAGTGGAGAACCGGCCACAGGGTCATGGAGGACCAGTGGAGAACCGGCCACAGGGTCATGGAGGACCAGTGGAGAACCAGCCACAGGGTCATGGAGGACCAGTGGAGAACTGGCCACAGGGTCATGGAGGACCAGTGGAGAACCGGCCACAGGGTCATGGAGGACCAGTGGAGAACTGGCCACAGGGTCATGAAGGACCAGTGGAGAACTGGCCACAGGGTCATGGAGGACCAGTGGAGAACCGGCCACAGGGTCATGAAGGACCAGTGGAGAACCGGCCACAGGGTCATGGAGGACCAGTGGAGAACCGGCCACAGGGTCATGGAGGACCAGTGGAGAACCAGCCACAGGGTCATGGAGGACCAGTGGAGAACTGGCCACAGGGTCATGGAGGACCAGTGGAGAACCGGCCACAGGGTCATGGAGGACCAGTGGAGAACTGGCCACAGGGTCATGAAGGACCAGTGGAGAACTGGCCACAGGGTCATGGAGGACCAGTGGAGAACCGGCCACAGGGTCATGAAGGACCAGTGGAGAACCGGCCACAGGGTCATGGAGGACCAGTGGAGAACCGGCCACAGGGTCATGGAGGACCAGTGGAGAACCGGCCACAGGGTCATGGAGGACCAGTGGAGAACCGGCCACAGGGTCATGGAGGACCAGTGGAGAACTGGCCACAGGGTCATGGAGGACCAGTGGTGAACCGGCCACAGGGTCATGAAGGACCAGTGGAGAACCGGCCACAGGGTCATGGAGGACCAGTGGAGAACCGGCCACAGGCTCATGGAGGACCAGTGGAGAACCGGCCACAGGGTCATGGAGGACCAGTGGAGAACCGGCCACAGGCTCATGGAGGACCAGTGGAGAACCGGCCACAGGGTCATGGAGGACCAGTGGAGAACTGGCCACAGGGTCATGGAGGACCAGTGGTGAACCGGCCACAGGGTCATGAAGGACCAGTGGAGAACCGGCCACAGGCTCATGGAGGACCAGTGGAGAACCGGCCACAGGCTCATGGAGGACCAGTGGAGAACCGGCCACAGGGTCATGGAGGACCAGTGGAGAACCGGCCACAGGCTCATGGAGGACCAGTGGAGAACCGGCCACAGGGTCATGGAGGACCAGTGGAGAACCGGCCACAGGGTCATGGAGGACCAGTGGAGAACCGGCCACAGGGTCATGGAGGAACAGTGGAGAACCGGCCACAGGCTCATGGGCGGCCGGGGCTCATTGAAGGCTGGCCCGTGTGGTCGATCACACAGACGAGCTACTGGAGCTCAGATCGCTTCTTTCAGCAGAGAATGCGCCGCCACAAAGCACAAATGCTTCAGGAATGGTTTGAGGAGCACAACAGTGAGTTTGAGGCGTTGACTCGGCCTCCAAATTCCCCAGATCTCAATCCAATCGAGCAAACGCTGTGGAACAAACAAGTCCAATCCATGGAGGCTCCACCTCGCAACTTACAGGACTTAAAGGATCTGCTGCTAACATCTTGGTGCCAGATACCCCAGCACAGCTTCAGGGCTCTAGAGGAGTCCATCAGAGACGGGTCAGGAGACCAACACAATATTAGGTCATAATGTTATGCTTGATCGGTGTGTGTGTGTGTGTATATATATATCACACACACAGACACTCACTCTATCTATCTATCCAACATTCTATCTATCCATCCATTCGTCCTTCTATCATTCTATCTCTTCCATCTAACGTTCCATTCATCCTTCTATCATTCTATCTATCCATCCATCCATCCATCTAACATTCTATCTATCCGTCCATCCATCTATCGTTCTATCTATCCATCCATCCATCTAACATTCTATCTATCCATCCATCCATCTAACGTTCTATCTATCCATCCATCCATCCATCTAACATTCTATCTATCCATCCATCCATCTAACATTCTATCCATCCATCCATCCATCCATCTAACATTGTGTTCCCGGTGCAAAAGGGGGACCAAAACAATATTAGGTCATAATGTTATGCTTGATCAGTGTGTGTGTGTGTATATACTGTATATATTATCATTAATATATGAAACCTGTGTCTCTGCAGGTTCTACTCTTCTCCATATAGTATCACTACTAACCGGATGATCGCGCAGACGTCTATCACTCCGTTCATCTCCGCTTCACCCGTGTCCACTTATCAGGTGAGCGCGCGCACGTGTGTGTGTGTGTGTGTGTCAAACACACACTCTCTGCAGTATAAGCCCATGAATAAATGGCGTCTTACAGCTCTGACACACGCTTGAGTTCATGTAATGAATATGATCAGGCTCCTCATGAACGTCTCTGTGTGTGAGGAATCGCCCGTCTGTGGATTCAGGCGCTGCTCTGATGGCAGTGTAGCACAGGACATTTCACTAACAAATGAGAGAAGGTGAGAAGAAGAAGAAAGGCGCTGTCAGATGAGAAAGAGAGCTGTAATCCATCACGCTCAGATTGATTTATCAGTATCAGAGCAGAGGAACATCGGCTTCTGTTCTCCTGTCTATTCACACCAAATGCACATTTGCACCACTAATGAAGCAACAATATGTTGAAATTAAGCGATTCATATCCATGTGTGTTTTCTGAACACGTTTTGTGTTTCTTGTTGCTCCAGGTTCAGAGTACGGCATGGATGCCCCAACAGCAGTATGTGATGCAACCAACAGTAAGTGACCTCTGACCTTTCTTCTCTATATGACCTGTTGCTCGTCTTAAAGGCACAGTAGCACAGCTTTTTAATTTTAAACATCATTGGCCTATATGCTTTGGAGCTGCCCAAAATTGTTAACCTACTGGAAAGGTGTTTTCCTGACATTGTCAAGAATATTCAAAAGGCCTATTGATCCAGATCCCCTGATGGCGGTTCTAGGTATTGAGACTTAGTTCATTAAAAACAGTGCAGAACATAGTATAGTATCATTTGTCAGCCTACTAGAAGATTAATTTTATTAAACTGGAAACCGAAAGCCCACCCTGCGTATATTAATCTAATGAGGGATGTAATGAAACATTTGGAGCTAGAAAAAATCAGATTCTCTCTGAAAAAAAAAGAAGAAAAATTGTGTAAAGTCTGGCAACCTTTCTTAGATTACTTTAAGGACATTAATTCCTCTGGTGATAGTTAAATTTGATCCCGTAAAATAATCAATTAATCTAAGAAGAGGCATAAATTCATGCTGGAGGCATCTTTTAGTCCAATGTATTTTTATTTTTTATTTATATATTTTTTATTATTTTTATTTTTTTCCCTCCCCAGATACACAGTACATTATATATTGGGTGTACTGTAATATCTGGTCTCAAATATTACCAAAAAGTGATGGTGAATGTTTAAAATTATTGAATCTGCAACATTACACTTTTTCTGTAAAATTTTGGAATATACAGACCACACAGAAAGGAAAAATATAAACAGTTTATGCTTTAAAGATATATATATATATTGAAGAAGAGACATTGAAAATAATTTGAACAAGGAGGACCTATTTTATTGTTATTAATTTATTTATTTTTAATTATTATTTAAGTATGTATCTGTGTATGTGCAATTGTTAGTTCTAGTTGAATTATATGTGTTTTGATGTGTCTAACAAAAATCCAATAAGTAAAGTATGAAAAAAAACACACAAAAAAAACGAAATCTTTGGTGCAAGAAACCTCTGGACTTTGTTTCTCTGCTAGTATCACCGCAGCATTCCTGATGTGATTGCGAGAACATTGCATTCCTCTGTAGTTTTACTCATGAAGGTTGTTTCTGTGTTTCACATGAGTTCGTTTGACAGACACACACACACTCTGCTGATTCAGACTCCTGTTTCTCATGCTGTTAAAATCATTGATTGACTTCATTCAGCTCTCATTCTGTCAGCAAACTAAAGCCAGACGGATGAAGCGTTCCAGATCGGCCGCACAATATGGAATCATCCAACCATAACCTATAACGTTTATATTCACTATATCAATATTATTGTGTTCTGTGGTGAAGTTTCATTTATTTTTACACAGCTCAAACTCAATCTATAAAAGCAAGTGGTTAAAAGCCTGCCAACAGTGGCATTGATCTGTATGTGTCCAGGGAGCGGTCATCACTCCAGGACTCGATCACACACCAGCGGCCGCCATGATGACTCCACTAACACAACAGATGAACCAGCTCACACTGGGATCTGCTGCTAATGTGAGTGTAGATGTTATGGCTCATGTCTGATTTCAGATTTACTCAACACTAAATGCTACAGAAAAACATCAACTGTTTTTGGTCAATGTCCATGTCAGTCAGACGGTCTAAGTGACTACAGACCTAACTATTTCCCAGGTCTATAGAAAAGACTTCAGACCTAACTATATGCCAGGTCTATATACAGGACTATATACTGGACTTTATACAGGCCTATACAGAGGACTATATACTGGACTATATACAGGCCTATTTAGAGGACTATATACAGGCCTATTTAGAGGACTATATACTGGATTATATACAAGACTAAAAACCTGACTATTGTCCTAACTACTGTATTTACTGGACAGTATGCAGGGCTATTTAGAGGGCTATATACAGGACTATATAAAGGAATATTTACAGAACTATATACATGACTAAAACCCTGACTGTAGACATTACTATATCCCAGACTATATACTAGACTATGTACCAGACTGCATATGGAACTAAATACCGGACTATATACAGGCCTATTTAGAGGACTATATACAGGACCGTATAAAAGACTAAAAACCTGACTATTGACCTAACTATTTACTAAACACTGTACAGGACTATATACTTTACATGCCTATATACAGGACTATTTAGAGGACTATATACAGGCCTATATTGAGGACTATATACAAGACTTTATACAGGCCTAGCCTATTTAGAGGACTATATACAGGACTTTATACAGACCTGTTTAGAGGCTTATATACAGGCCTATATAGAGGGTTATATACTGGACTATAAACAGGCCTATTTAGAGGACTATATACTGGATTATATACAGGCCTATTTAGAGGACTATATACAGGCCTATATAGAGGGTTATATACTGGACTATATACAGGCCTATTTAGAGGAATATATACTGGATTATATACAGGCCTATTTAGAGGACTACTGGACTATATACAGGCCTATTTAGAGGACTGTATACTGGATTATATACAGGCCTATTTAGAGGACTATATACTGGATTATATACAGGCCTATATAGAGGGTTATATACTGGCCTAAATAGAGGACTATATACTGGATTATATACAGGCCTATATAGAGGGTTATATACTGGACTAAATAGAGGACTATATACTGGACTATATACAAGCCTATTTAGAGGACTATATACTGGATTATATACAGGCCTATTTAGAGGACTATATACAGGCCTATATAGAGGGTTATATACTTGACTATATACAGGCCTATTTAGAGGACTATATACTGAATTATGTACAGGCCTATTTAGAGGACTATACTGGACTATATACAGGCCTATTTAGAGGACTATATACTGGCATATATAGAGGGTTATATACTGGACTATATACAGGCCTATTTAGAGGATTATATACTGGACTATATACAGGCCTATTTAGAGGACTATATACTGAATTATATACAGGCCTATTTAGAGGACTATACTGGACTATAGACAGGCCTGTTTAGAGGACTATATACTGGCCTATATAGAGGGTTATATACTGGACTATATACAGGCCTATTTAGAGGACTATATACTGGATTATATACAGACCTATTTAGAGGACTATATACTGGACTTTATACAGGCCTATTTAGAGGACTATATACAGGCCTATTTAGAGGACTTTATACAGGCCTTTTTAGAGGACTATATACAGGCCTATTTAGAGGACTATATACAGGCCTATTTAGAGGACTATATACAGGCCTATTTAGAGGACTATATACCAGACTGCATATGGAACTATATATCTGACTATATACAAGACTAAAAACCTGACCATACTGGACTATATACCAGACTAAAAACCAGACTGCATATGGAACTATATATCTGACTATATACAGGACTAAAAACCTGACCATACTGGACTATATACCAGATTGTTTCCCACTTGAAGAGCTGAGAGTAAAGAGGATGTCTGCATCTAGAAATATCTACTGGTGTTTAGGGTTAATACATGGATGAGCGTGTGTTGTGTGTGTGTGTGTGCAAGATCATTTAGAACCTGGTTCACGTATTTGGTCTCAAGACACCCTGCTGAACCCTCTCTGTCATCAGACACACACCATCTGCCCCATCTGTGTGTGTGTGTGTAAACTACACCACACACACTTTCCCTTCAGACCGCAAACACTCCATCAGAGACTTAGTTTTAACTTCCTCTTCAGTGTCAGATGTGAAACACTGATGTAGAAATACATGAAGCAGTTTATCATGGTGTGTATCAGTATGGCGCTGACTTGCTTTAAACCTGAGAAATGCACAGGAAAGGTAAAAACAGGAATGATTTCTCTCTGTGTGTGTGTGTGTGTGTGTGTGTGTGTGTGTGTGTGTGTTTGAGCTCATCTAGTAATGTGCAGTCAGTCTCCAGCGCTGTGACACTGATGTAGTTTACTCTGTGCTCCGGTACAGGAAGTTAATCACCCGTGACCACGCCCTTTAACTCCACTCATTAGCACTGCTCTGAGACAGCTGAACCATCCCTCACACACACACACACACACACACACACACACACACACACACACACACACAGCTTGATCTGAAGCTCTCGATCCGTCTCCGCCCTCTGCAGGACAGCGGGTGAACTGCATGTGTGTGTCTTCTGTGTTTCAGTACATCACGGCTCCGGCTCCTGTGGCCCCTATGCAAGGAACATTCATCCATCAGTTAACACCGGCCCCTCCGTCAGCACTTCCTCTAGAGGTAAATCACACACACTTCATGAGCGGGGTGTGTTAAATATAGAGCTAAAAGAGATCCAGACCCTCCTTCTCAATTATCAGAAAATATCTAATTGTGAATATTCTGATAAAAAATTATGCTGTGCTTGTTCATAATGCTGCACTGTTTAGCCCAAACCTATCATGACTATAATAATAATTATTATTATTATTGTTTTTTTTATTGTTATTACTAAATAAAATACGTAAATACAACATTCCACTGTAAAAATAAAAAAAAGTTTATTTAAGCAAAATAATATAATGATACATTTTTTACAGTAATTGTAAAATTGTTTGTAACCTACTCTATTTGGCACAAAATTTTGAGATAATAATCAAGTCATCTTCAGAACACAAATGAAGATATTTTAGTGTAAATCTGATGCTCTGAAAGGCCTCCATTGGCTCAATGCACTTTACACTCTCAAGACCCTTAAAAGACACTAAAGACGTCGTTACAAAGTCCATCTCACTACAGTGGCTCTACAATAACTTTATGAATCGCCGAGAATAGTTTTTGTGCGCAAAAAACCCTAAATAACGACTTATATAGTGATGACGATTTCAAAACAAGGCATCATGAAGCTTCGAAGCGTTATGAATCAGTGAGTCGATTCAGCAGTTTGAATCGCCAAATTTCAGCAGTTTGGCGGTTTGACACGCGATCCGAATCATCATTTGACTCACTGATTCATAACGCTTCGAAGCTTCATGATGCCGTGTTTTGAAATCGTCATCACTATATAAGTCGTTATTTAGGGTTTTTTTTGCGCACAAAAACTATTCTCGTCTCTTCATAAAGTTATTGTAGAACCGCTGTAGTGAGATGGACTTTGTAACGACGTCTTTAGTGTCTTTTAAGGGTCTTGAGAGTGTAAAGTGCATTGTGCCAATGGAGGCCTTTCAGAGCATCAGATTTAAGGCCTTTGCACACTGAGTCCGAAATTCGCATGCGAAATTTTCGCACGTCAAAAAATAAATTCGACCTCACGTTATGTCGATCACGCGTGCACACTGCCTCCGAAACTTTCGTCCGTCAAAAAAAAAATCGGAACAGGTTCGATTTTCTGCGTTTTTCGCATCCGTTTTTCCATCTACAGCTGATGCCCAAACTAAAACTGCTGGCAATGCTCGTGAATGAATCGCCAGTGCTCTTATACCTACAATTAAATATACAAATATTATTGTATCAAAAATACTACAAATATTATTATATCACAGCTATAATTATAGCACACCAACTCCCTGTAAACCGTGTGTGTGTGTGTGTGTGTGTGCTCGCGGATCCTAGACATAATGCCAGTCTCTGTTCAGGACTGGAGATTGCTGGTCTTCTTTTTAATATGTGGCTCCAGTATCGCTAGCAAAGCATCAAACTGAGCCACTGACAGTCTAAAGTAAACTTTGAATCGTTCTGGATAATCTGCAGATCCTTGAGAAGGTGGAAGACGGCATTTTGTGTTGTTTTGCGTTTTTTTTCATAACGCATTCATAAATACGCATCGGACTCAGTGTGCAAGGTCTCTGTGCGTGACGAATTTTTCGGATCACGAATACGAAAAAACGCATGCGAAAATTTCGGAAAAGGCCTTTACACTAAAATATCTTCATTTGTGTTCTGAAGATGAACGGAGGTCTGACGGGTGTCGAACGACATGAGGGTGAGGAATTAATGACAGAATTTTCATTTTTGGGTGAACTAACCCTTTAACCGACTAAATCCCTGAACATACCTGTGCACTTCCTGAATGATGATGTCACTTCCTGTTCTCAGGGTGCATTAACAGAAGCTCCTCCACAGACGGTGGCTCCCTCGTCACATGACGCCCACGTAGCACAGCAACAGATCACCGTGGAAACCAGTGAGCTTATTCAACCCTGCGTCTACCAGTCCAAGTGCGCACTACACCCTACACACTACACACACCCTTAACTACAGCCTGATGACCTCACAGGCGTCTAGCCTTTATAACTGGCAAAACTAAAGTAGTCACTAAACTGTTAGTGTATGTAGAAATTAACATTAATACATTTTATTTAAATGATCAAAAATAAAATAGAATTGTCAATGTTAGATAATTCATCATTTAATGCATTGGGAATCATTCATCTAGATACAAAAATATGCTATTAAAATAATGAAATATATTTATAATATATATATAATGTAAAAACTGTTATACTGTATATGTAGAAATTAACATTAATATTTTCATATTTAATTTTTTTTTGAATGCATAATTTAATGCTTTGGAAATCATATATAGATTTAAAAATATACTATACAATTATTTAAATATACTGATTTGAAATGTAAAAGCTGTTAGTATCTGTAGATATTAACATTATATTTTAATGTTTATATTATATTTATTTAATGCTTTGGTAATCATTCATCTAGATATATAATATGCTATTAAAATATACAAACTTCAAATGTAAAAACTGTTAGTATATGTAGAAATTAACATTAATTTTATAATTTCATATTTATAAAAATGGTCAAAACTAAACTAGAAATGTCCAGTGATGTATAATTTAATGCATTGGGAATCATTAATGTAGATATTAAAAAATAAAAATATTTTTAATATTTGTAATGATTAAAACTTAAATGCAATTATCAAAGTTAATTAAGGCATCATTTAATGCATCGGGAATAATTCATCTAGATATAAAATATGCTATTAAAATAATTAAATATACAATCTTGAAATGTGAAAATTGTTAGTATTATGTAGAAATGAACATTAATAATATATTTTAATAAACACATTTTATGCACCTTATAACCTAGTGACATTTTTAATTGTCAAAACTGATATGGTTACTAAACTGTAAGTATCTGTAGAAATTAACATTAATATTATATATTAATAAATTAATTGAATGCACCTTACAACCTAATGACATCTTTAATTGTCAAAACTTAAAATGGTAAGTCAAAACTGCTAAAATATACAAACTTGAAATGTAAAAACTGTAAGTATATGTAGAAATTAACATTAATATTATATTTTAATAATTTTATATTTATTAAATTTTTTTAATGGTGAAAACTAAACTAGAAATGTCCGGTAATGCATAATTTAATGCGTTGGGAATCATTAACGTAGATATAAAAAAAATACTATAAAATTAATTATATGTGTTAAATCTGTTTGTATCAGTGGAAATTAACATTTACATTATATTTTTATATTTATTTTTAATATTTTTAAAGATTAAAACATGCAATTATTAACGTTAGTTAATTCTTCATTTAATGCTTTCGGAATAATTAATCTAGATGTAAAAATATACTACTAAAATAATTATTTATACAAACTTGGAATGTAAAAACTGTTAGTATATCTAGAAATTAACATTAATATTATATAATAATAAATTTAATTTTATATAATATATTAATAAATTCATTTAATGCACCTTACAACCTAATTAAATTTTTAATTGTCAAAACTAAAATGGTTAATAAACTGTAAGTATATGTAGAAATTAACATTAATATTATATTTTAATAATTTTATATTTATAAAAAAATGTAATGGTGAAAACAAAACTAAACTAGAAATGTCCAGTAATGCATAATTTAATGCTTTGGGAATCATTAATGTAGATATAAAAATATACAATAAAAATTAACTTAATTAATTAATTAAATATGTGTTAAATCTGTTTGTATTAAATTAACATTTACATGATATTTTAATATTTATTTTTTATATTTGTAATGATTAAAACATACAATTATCAACGTTAGTTAATTCATCATTTAATGCATTGGGAATAATTCATCTAGATATAAAAATATACTATTAAAATAATTATTTATACAAACTGAAATGTAAAAACTAAGTATATGTAGATATACATTTTAATATGATATATTAATAAATCAAATGTTATATTATATATAACATTTACAACCTAATGACATTTTTAATTGTCAAAACTAAAATGTTAGTATATGTAGAAATTAACAATAATATTATATATTTATATTTATTACATTTTGTAATGGTCAAAACTAAACAACAAAAATGTCTGTTAATGCATAATCTAGTGCATTGTGAATTATTAATAAATGTATACATTAAATCAAGTACATATACAAACTCGAAATGTTAAAATGTGTAGAAATTAATATTCTATATTAATAAAAAAAAATGCTGTAATGTTTTTATAATGCTAAAATATAGATAATATATGAATAAATGCTGTTATTAATTAATACCTGTTCATGCTAATTAAGTAAAGTTAAGTAAAGATAATTAAATTTTTAATAGGCTAGTCAAAACTAAAATGTTAGTATATGTAGAAATTAATATTGTATTTTGATATTTATAAAAAAAATTTGTGGTCAAAACTAAACTAAAAAAGTCTGTTAATGCATAATTTAGTGCATTGTCAATTATTAATAAATGTATACAAATTAAATCAAGTACATATACAAACTCGAAATGTAGAAATTAATATTATATATTAATAAATAAAAAAATGCTGTAATGTTTTTATAATGCATTAACTTAGATGTTATAATGAATAAATGCTGTTATTAATTAATACCTATTCATGCTAATTAAGTAAAGTTAAAGTGTTTGATTGGTTTATCTGCAGACTCTCTGATTGGCTGATGCATTGATCATGTCTCTATCATTCTCAGATAGCATCCAGAAGAGCTGAAAACACACACTCTGAACACATGACCTTACGATGGGCTTCAGGTGACCTCGGCATCACACACACACACACACACACACACACACACACACACACACACACACACACACACACACACACACACACACACACACACACACACACACACACACACACACACACACTTCCTGCTGGACTGAAGCTGCTGGCCATGAGGACTTCCAGCATTTGTGTTTCTGTCGGTCGGACTGAAGCTTCTTCAGAGAGCGGATGTGGGAAGAAGAAGAAGAAGAAGAAGAAGAAGAAGAAGAAGAAGAAGAGCACGGGCGTCTTCCTCAGATATTAATCTCCATATTCTGCTGGTTTTCTTGGTTTAGTCGGACTTCACATGTGTTAGAATTTAATCCGGACTTTCCTTCGCTTGAAGAGACATGAGGGAATAATCATTAACTTCCACAGCGAGGATCATCCACATGCTTCTTCTCTGCTTTGGGTTTGGTCATCTCTAATGAAGTGTGTGATGAGGAACTAAAGCAATAGAAGAGTAGATGCTGTCGTTTTCTGTGCTCGTTTCTAAACCAAAGATTGAATATGATCATGATGTTGTTTCTAGAGCTGCTATTGTTGTTTGTTATTGTGGTAATCACATGATTATTGTTTTCTGTCCATGATCTGCAGTAAATGAGCCGCTGGTCTGATGGTGTTGGTGGAGCTTCTTCTCATTAACCCTCCGTCCATCTGGAACAACACCACCTTCATGTGTTTATGAGTGTTTTATTGGGATTGTTTTTATTTTTTAAATTGTTTTATTAATTTTACATTTTTATTAAATAAAAAACAAATCAAAATAAAACACTAACTAAAAACGTTCAATTTAAAATGATTTTAAAATGTATTAAAAATAAAAACGTAAAACTACAATTATCTTACAATAAAAACAAATTAATTAAATCATAAAAATGTAAAATAAAATAAATAAAAACATCATAATATACCAAAATAAAACACTAACTAAAAATGTCAAATTGTAATCATTTTAACGTACTAAAAAAAAAACCCATAAAAACATAAAACTAAAATTATTTTACAATAAAAACAATTAAAATAAAACTAAATCATAAAAATTTAAAATATAGTTTTTAATACAAATATACCAAAATAAAACACCAATTTAAAACTCATTTTAAATTAAACTTATTTTAAAATAAAAACTATAAAAATAACTTAAATATGAAATATTTAATTTGAAATAAATTAAAAAAACAACTTATTTTAGTAGGTATTTTATTTTGATTGGTTTTATATTTAGCATTTTAATTCATAATTTTTTTGTGTTTTATTTTAAAGTAATTTATTCTAATTAAAAATTTTAAATGTTTTTACTAAGTGTTTGATTTTTATTTATTTAGTTTAATTTTATATTTTTATGATTACATTTATAGTGTTTCATTTTGATTTGTTTTAAGATTTTTTTTGTTTTGCATTTTATAATTTAATGTTTTAATTTTAAATATTTAAGTTTTAATTAATGTCTTGGGTTTATTTTAAACTAAATTAAATGATTTGTATATTTTAAATTGTATTAGATTTTTAAGAATTTTTTATATTTAATTTAATTTTACATTATTATAATTTTTTTAGATGTTTTTTTAAGAAATTAAGATTTATTATAATTTTATATTTTTAAGATTTAATTAATGTTTCATGTTTTATTTAAATTATTTTTAAATGATTTGTATATTTTAATAAAAAAAAAAATTTGATTTTAGATGGGGTTAAAAAAAATGTATCTCATTTTTTTATATTTATTTCAATTTGACATTTGTATTATTAGATTTTAGATGGGGTTTTAATTAGAAAATATATATTTATATAAAAAAGTATATATTTTTAGTAGGGCTGTCAAAAGATTAATCGCGATTAATCACATCCAAAATAAAAGTTTGTGTTTACATAATATATGTGTGTGTACTCTGTTTAATTATTATGTATATATAAATACACACATATTCATGTATATATTTAAGAAATATTTGCATGTATATACTGTATATACATTTATATAATTTATATTATATATAAATATAAATATTTTATATATAAATATAATACATTTTTCTTAAATATACATGCTTGTGTGTGTTTTTATATATAAATAATAATTATACACAGTACACACACATATATTATGTAAACACAAACTTTTATTTTGGATGAGATTAATCGCGATTAATCTTTTGACAGCCCTAGTTTTTGACATTTTCATGATTAAAGTAGCTTTACTCATATTATACTCATGGCCTGCTGAGTCTCATCACACACTCAGTGTCAGTGAAGTCCACACATGATTGTGAGCAGGCAAATCCTCTGAAGCCTCAGTGAGCAGAAGCAAATCTGCTGAAGTTCTGCAGGACATTAATGTAAGGTGACCTCCTCTTCCTCCTCCTCCTCTTCCTCCTCCTCTTCTTCCTCCTCCTCTTCTTCCTCTTCCTCCTCCTCCTCCTCCTCCTCCTCTTCAGGTGTTGAGCACTCGAACACACTGACTGATTCATTCACACACACACACACACACACACACACACACACACACACACACACACACACACACACACACACACACACACACACACTCGCCTGCTGCTCAGAACCACAGCGCTTCTATTCTCAGACACACTCAACAAAGTTAAACCAATGTCAGGACGTCCGTCTGAACTCTTTCACAGGTCCAAAAGCTGTAGTTAAAGGTGCAGGGTGTAATATTTATGAGGATCTATAACAGAAATGCAATATACTACATATTACATAATGAGCCGTTATGTTTTTATGACCTTAGAAAGAGCCGTTTCTATCTACACACACCGCGGGTCCCTTACAGTGAAGCCGCCATTTTGCGCTGCCATGTTTCTATGGTGACCCTAAAGGGACAATCTTCTCTACAGAGCGCTAGCTACTCTCTGCTGTCTCAGACCACATGTTTGTCCTGTGTGGGCCACCGTAGCTTCTCTGTGCTCTGAAAGGGAGGGGTGAGCGGTGGGCGGATGCAGTTCACAACATCACCACTAGATGTCGCTAAACTTGCACGCTGCACCTTTAATAGGTGTTTTTTCATACGCCATCACCTTAGAATTAAACATTTTAAAAAAATGTATGATCTTTTTTAGTAAATGTTCTATTTTATTATTGTTTCTTTCAAATAAAATATTTTATATTTTAGCCATTTTAATTTAAAATTAGTATTATATAAGTGTTTGGATATATTTTGATGTTTTTATTTTAAATATTTTTTTATTTAACATCATCATTTAATTGGGTTTTTTTTGTAAGTGTTTTTATTTTATTTTGTTTTATATTTTAAAATAATTGTAATTTTCTATTTTTATAATTACATTTTTAGTTAGTGTTTTATTAAAAAAAATTACTATTTAATTTTTAGTAAGTGTTTTAATTGTTTTTATTGTAAAATAATTTTTAAAATGTATGGTTTTGTTTTTATTTATTTTTTCATTATTTATGATTTAATGTTTTATTTTAATTGTTTTATTATAAAAAAAATGGTTTTACATTTACATTTTTTATTTTAAAATTATTTTAATGTTACATTTTTTATACAATTTTTAACTAGTTTTTTTTTACTATTTAATTTTTTAGTAAGTGTTTTAATTGTAAAATAATTTACATTTTTATGGTTTTATTTTTAGTATGTTTATTTTAATTTTACATTTTTATGATTTGATGTTTAGTAAATGTTTTTATTTTTTATTATATTTTATTTCATGCAGCTTGTAAAGCTCTGAAAACACAAATACAGAAGTGTAATGGTGTTTAAGC
>NC_137104.1:54371541-54384041 GCF_949357685.1 Gobio gobio | reverse complement strand
GTGGAGAACCGGCCACAGGGTCATGAAGGACCAGTGGAGAACCGGCCACAGGCTCATGGAGGACCAGTGGAGAACCGGCCACAGGGTCATGGAGGACCAGTGGAGAACCGGCCACAGGCTCATGGAGGACCAGTGGAGAACCGGCCACAGGGTCATGAAGGACCAGTGGAGAACCGGCCACAGGGTCATGAAGGACCAGTGGAGAACCGGCCACAGGCTCATGAAGGACCAGTGGAGAACTGGCCACAGGGTCATGAAGGACCAGTGGAGAACCAGCCACAGGGTCATGAAGGACCAG
This sequence comes from Gobio gobio, assembly GCF_949357685.1. Classification (NCBI taxonomy): domain Eukaryota; kingdom Metazoa; phylum Chordata; class Actinopteri; order Cypriniformes; family Gobionidae; genus Gobio; species Gobio gobio. Next base: position 54,383,743 of record NC_137104.1, on the reverse strand, counting down.
TGGAGAACCGGCCACAGGGTCATGGAGGACCAGTGGAGAACCGGCCACAGGGTCATGGAGGAACAGTGGAGAACCGGCCACAGGGTCATGAAGGACCAGTGGAGAACCGGCCACAGGGTCATGGAGGACCAGTGGAGAACCGGCCACAGGGTCACGGGCGGCTGAGGCTCATTGAAGGCTGGCCCGTGTGGTCGATCACACAGACGAGCTACTGGAGCTCAGATCGCCTCTTTCAGCAGAGAATGCGCCGCCACAAAGCGCAAATGCTTCAGGAATGGTTTGAGGAGCACAACAGTGAGTTTGAGGCGTTGACTCGGCCTCCAGATTCCCCAGATCTCAATCCAATCGAGCATCTGTGGGATGAGCTGAACAAACAAGTCTGATCCATGGAGGCTCCACCTCACAACTTACAGGACTTAAAGGATCTGCTGCTAACATCTTGGTGCCAGATTTCACAGCACAGCTTCAGGGCTCTAGTGGAGTCCATCAGAGACGGTCAGCAGAAGGGTCACTGAAGTGTGACAGACAGATATTGAGCAGTATTTTGAGTGTGCAGTGATTCATGACTGATGTCTTGACTAACACACACCACACCGCGATTTAGGAAGTAAAACCTCAGGAGGAGGATTGTGCTGATCTGACGGAAGCACTAGTCATCAGGATTCAGATTTGTGCTTTATTCATAATCAAAGACATAAGCAATGCAAATGACAGATGATTTTATCCAAAGCGACTTGCATTGAATTCAGAATTTAAAAGAAGAATAATAGCACACTTGAATAAACTTTTTTTTATAAGGGTATGATGCCAAAATGCTGTATATATAGGCAACTCACTAAGTTATGACACTATGATGCCTACAATTTTTCTATATAGGAGACTCCCTATAGGTTTTGAGACTATGACGCCTACAATGTTTTCTACATAGGAGACTCCTTATAGGTTTTGAGACTATGACGCCTACAATGTTTTCTACATAGGAGACTCCCTATAGGTTTTGAGACTATGATGCCTACAATGCTGTCTATATAGGAGACTCCCTATAGGTTTTGAGACTGTGACGCCTTCAATGCTGTCTATATAGGAGACTCTCTATTGGTTTTGAGACTATGACGCCTACAATGTTTTCTATATAGGAGACTCCCTATAAGTTTTGAGACTGACGCCTACAATGTTTTCTATATAGGAGACTCCCTATAGGTTTTGAGACTATGACGCCTTCAATGCTGTCTATATAGGAGACTCCCTATAGGTTTTGAGACTATGATGCCTACAATGCTGTCTATATAGGAGACTCCCTATAGGTTTTGAGACTATGACGCCTACAATGCTGTCTATATAGGAGACTCCCTATAGGTTTTGAGACTATGACGCCTACAATGTTTTCTATATAGGAGACTCCCTATAGGTTTTGAGACTATGACGCCTTCAATGCTGTCTATATAGGAGACTCCCTATAGGTTTTGAGACTATGATGCCTACAATGCTGTCTATATAGGAGACTCCCTATAGGTTTTGAGACTATGACGCCTACAATGCTGTCTATATAGGAGACTCCCTATAGGTTTTGAGACTATGATGCCTACAATGCTGTCTATATAGGAGACTCCCTATAGGTTTTGAGACTATGACGCCTACAATGTTTTCTACATAGGAGACTCCCTATAGGTTTTGAGACTATGATGCCTACAATGCTGTCTATATAGGAGACTCCCTATAGGTTTTGAGACTGTGACGCCTTCAATGCTGTCTATATAGGAGACTCTCTATTGGTTTTGAGACTATGACGCCTACAATGTTTTCTATATAGGAGACTCCCTATAAGTTTTGAGACTGACGCCTACAATGTTTTCTATATAGGAGACTCCCTATAGGTTTTGAGACTATGACGCCTTCAATGCTGTCTATATAGGAGACTCCCTATAGGTTTTGAGACTATGATGCCTACAATGCTGTCTATATAGGAGACTCCCTATAGGTTTTGAGACTATGACGCCTACAATGCTGTCTATATAGGAGACTCCCTATAGGTTTTGAGACTATGACGCCTACAATGTTTTCTATATAGGAGACTCCCTATAGGTTTTGAGACTATGACGCCTTCAATGCTGTCTATATAGGAGACTCCCTATAGGTTTTGAGACTATGATGCCTACAATGCTGTCTATATAGGAGACTCCCTATAGGTTTTGAGACTATGACGCCTACAATGCTGTCTATATAGGAGACTCCCTATAGGTTTTGAGACTATGATGCCTACAATGCTGTCTATATAGGAGACTCCCTATAGGTTTTGAGACTATGACGCCTACAATGCTGTCTATATAGGAGACTCCCTATAGGTTTTGAGACTATGACGGCTACAATGTTTTCTATATAGCAGACTCCCTATAGGTTTTGAGACTATGACGCCTACAATGTTTTCTATATAGGAGACTCCCTATAGGTTTTGACACTATGACGCCTACAATGCTGTCTATATAGGAGACTCCCTATAGGTTTTGAGACTATGATGCCTACAATGCTGTCTATATAGGAGACTCCCTATAGGTTTTGAGACTATGACGCCTACAATGTTTTCTATATAGGAGACTCCCTATAGGTTTAGAGACTATGACGCCTACAATGTTTTCTATATAGGAGACTCCCTATAGGTTTTGAGACTATGATGCCTACAATGCTGTCTATATAGCAGACTCCCTATTGGTTTTGAGACTATGACGCCTACAATGTTTTCTATATAGGAGACTCCCTATAGGTTTAGAGACTATGACGCCTACAATGTTTTCTATATAGGAGACTCCCTATAGGTTTAGAGACTATGACGCCTACAATGTTTTCTATATAGGAGACTCCCTATAGGTTTTGAGACTATGATGCCTACAATGCTGTCTATATAGGAGACTCCCTATAGGTTTAGAGACTATAACGCCTACAATGTTTTCTATATAGGAGACTCCCTAAAGGTTTAGAGACTATGACGCCTACAATGTTTTCTATATAGGAGACTCCCTATAGGTTTTGAGACTATGATGCCTACAATGCTGTCTATATAGGAGACTCCCTATAGGTTTTGAGACTATGACGCCTACAATGCTGTCTATATAGGAGACTCCCTATAGGTTTTGAGACTATGACGCCTACAATGTTTTCTATATAGGAGACTCCCTATAGGTTTTGACACTATGACGCCTACAATGCTGTCTATATAGGAGACTCTCTATAGGTTTTGAGACTATGATGCCTACAATGTTTCCTATATAGGAGACGTCCTATACGTTTTGAGACTGATGCCTACAATGTTTTCTATATAGGAGACTCCCTATAGGTTTTGAGACTATGACGCCTACAATGTTTTCTATATAGGAGACTCCCTATAGGTTTTGAGACTATGATGCCTACAATGCTGTCTATATAGCAGACTCCCTATAGGTTTAGAGACTATGACGCCTACAATGTTTTCTATATAGGAGACTCCCTATAGGTTTAGAGACTATGACGCCTACAATGTTTTCTATATAGGAGACTCCCTATAGGTTTTGAGACTATGATACCTACAATGCTGTCTATATAGGAGACTCCCTATAGGTTTTGAGACTATGACACCTACAATGTTTTCTATATAGGAGACTCCCTATAGGTTTAGAGACTATGACGCCTACAATGTTTTCTATATAGGAGACTCCCTATAGGTTTTGAGACTATGATGCCTACAATGCTGTCTATATAGCAGACTCCCTATTGGTTTTGAGACTATGACGCCTACAATGTTTTCTATATAGGAGACTCCCTATAGGTTTTGAGACTGATGCCTAAAAATGCTGTCTATATAGGCAACTCACAAGATTTTGAGACTATGACTCCTGAAATGCTGTCTATATAGGAGACTCCCTATAGGTTTTGAGACCATGAGGCCATTTTTTATGATTTATGCATGATTTACTGAGTATCTTTCAGAAGGAAAGTGTTATGGTGCTTTAGTCTATAATCACTGCATTGAAATATCTGTGTTGAAGAATCCTGCAGCTTCACCAGAAGTCCCTAAACACACCCATCTGGCTTTAATCATGCCCTAGACGCTCTTATTTATTATGTAGATGTGAATTAGTCTCACCAGCACAAATTATGTGAAACACATGCAGAAAAATGTGCAGTTTTCCTTGCATTCGCTTGACTTCCAGTTAAAGGAGGTGAAGAGACAGACGTCTAGACCGATCTCGGGCTCCTGAGTGGCTCTTTCCATGGAATAACACGCGTTGCGCAAGCCTTGATTTCCAGGAACAGAATTTGACCGTCTCGTCCTGACAAACAACATCCAAACGCTGCCAGAGTCTTTCTGCAACTATCCTGATCTTGTTTTTAGCATTGTGTTCACATGGAAAGCAGGATTGCATGAGATATGACGTGTGGTTATGCTTAGAACATGCACTGCAGTGATTTCAGTCTTGTACAAATATATATTTACTTGAGATGCAATGTTTCTTTCATTTCTTCATGTAGTTATAATACCTCATGTGCGTGTGTTTGGCACTATTATTCGTCATATGCAGATGCTTTGGTCTAGATTGAGCTCTTTCTGATGTCATTTCCTGTTGTTGGTTTGTTTTTCTCCCTCGTGCCCCATTGAGGTGAAGCTTCAGTGTCTGTGTGTGCCCCCTAGATAGACAGCATCTTTGTGGCCTGATCAGTATAGACGACTGCAGTGAAACGTCTCTGTGCTGAAGCTCAGAAGTGCTGTAATTTGATGCATTGATAGGTAGGCGGTTTGCATGGTTTTGAGATGATAGAAATGCTGTGTAGGCGTCCAGCTCACTATGTGACACACAAGCTCAAAAATGCAGTTTGAATGCTGTCTGTGTAAGACACTATGCATTGACGCCCAGACATCTTCTCTAAGTAATGCAGGAGATTTTTAGACAATGGCACCTTTACGGTCGGTGGCTTTGTTTTGGCCCTCCCTTGTTTTTCTTGGCATCATCTCTCTCTCTCTCTCTCTCTCTCTCTCTCTCTCTCTCTCTCTCTCTCTCTCTCTCTCTCTCTCTCTCTCTCTCTCTCTCTCTCTCTCTCTCTCTCTCTCTCTCTCTCTCTCTCTCTCTCTCTCTCTTGAGAGTGGTTGATTGATGGAGTTGACTGATAAAGACGCCAACGAGGAGGAGAAAGAAGTCATCTTGTAGGCTAGCCAGCAAACAAGTGTCTTTTTGTCGTTCCTTTATTAGTTGCTGTCCGCTCTGTTCAATTCTTTACTTGGTTGGTATGTTGGTTATAATCGTGACGTCTGTGAGTGAGTGAATAAATAGATGTGATTGATTCCGCCGCTTACTCGTTCTTGTTTATGGGTAATCTCTCTTCTCTTTGAGCTGATGTTTTTATGAGAGATTGTGACACCTAAGAATGCTGTCTATAAGTCACTGTCAGTTTTGAGGCTATGATGCCTAAGGCAACTCACTAGGTTTTGAGATTGCTCAGAATTGCTGTCTATGTTGGCAACCTTTGAGACTATGGCCCCTAGAAGGAAAATTCTATGTAGAAAATTTGATTACTATGATGTTTAAAATGCTGTCTATATAGGCAACTCACTAGGTTTTGAGACTGATGTTTAAAATGCTGTCTATATAGGCAACTCACTAGGTTTTGAGACTATGAGGCCTAAACTGCTGTCTATATAGGACACTCCCTATAGGTTTTAAGACAATGATGCCTAAAAATGCTGTCTATATAGGAGACTCACTATAGGTTTTGAAACTATGATGCCTAAAAATGTTTTCTATATAGGCAACTCACTATAGGTTTTGAAACTATGATGCCTAAAAAAATTTTCTATATAGGCAACTCACTATAGGTTTTGAAACTATGATGCCTAAAAATGTTGTCTATATAGGCAACTATGATGCCCAAAATGCTGTCTATATAGGAGACTCCCTATAAGTTTTGAGACTATGATGCCCAAACTTCCTATAGGTTTTGAGACTACGCCCAAAATGCTGTCTATATAGGAGACTCCCTATAGGTTTTGAGACTGAGGCCTAAAAATGCTGTGTATATATAGGAGACTCCCTATAAGTTTTGAGACTATGAGGCCTAAAAATGCTGTCTATATAGGAGACTCCCTATAGGTTTTGAGACTATGATGGCCAAAATGTTGTCTATATAGGAGACTCCCTATAGGTTTTGAGACTATGATGCCCAAACTCCCAATAGGTTTTGAGACTATGATGGCCAAAATGTTGTCTATATAGGAGACTCCCTATGGGTTTTGAGACTATGAAGCCCAAAATGCTGTATATATAGGATACTCCCTATCAGTGTTGGGGAAAACGCATTACAAGTAACCTGAGTTGCGTAATAATATTACTTTTTCAAGTAACTAGTAAAGTAACGCATTACTTTTCAAATTTACAACAAAATATCTGAGTTACTTTTTGAAAAAAGTAACGCAAGTTACTTTTTCACATTTATTTGACTGACAGCTCTCCTGTCAAAAAAAATTGACAGTAAGTGCTGAGGCGGTGTGTGTGTGTGTGTGTGTGTGTGTGTGTGTGTGTGTGTGTGTGTGTGTGTGTGTGTGTGTGTGTGTGTGTGTGTGTGTGTGTGTGTGTGTGTGTGTGTGTGTGTGTGTGTAAATGTGTTATTGTAGTTCTAGACTAAATGGGAGCATTTATTTATCTCACTTGCACAATAAAGATTCTGTCCTCCTCAAAATGAATAAAATCAGTCAAATGCAAAATCAGAGTACTATGCAAACCTCAAATATATAAATGTTAAATAAAACATATATTTTTATGCATTTAATCTACCTTTATTGACTAATGTCTTGTTCCTAACCTTCAATGATTCAGTTAAACCATGAGCAAAAATTACTAGATTTTTTGTTTTTATTGGTAAAAAACAAGGCTTATTAACAAGGCTTTAGGGTTATTATTTACATTTTGGTATGAAGAGGTCTTTACATTTGCACAAAAATATAACTTTTTTTGCTATTAAAAACCCCCCAAAAAACAAGCCCAGCCTAGGTGAGAAAAATGAACGCAAAAGTAACGCAAAAGTAACGTAACGCATTACTTTTAAAAAAAAGTAACTAAGTAACTCAATTAGTTACTTTTTAAGGGAGTAACGCAATATTGTAATGCATTACTTTTCAAAGTAACTTTCCCCAACACTGCTCCCTATAGGTTTTGAGACTATGAAGCCTAAAAATGCTGTCTATAGAAGACTCCCTATAGGTTTTGAGACTATGATGCCTAAAAAATCTGTCTATATAGCAGACTCCCTATAGGTTTTGAGACTATGATGCCTAAAAAATCTGTCTATATAGGAGACTCCCTATAGGTTTTGAGACTATGATGCCTAAAAAATCTGTGTATATATAGGAGACTCCCTATAGGTTTTGAGACAATGATGCCTGAAAATGCTGTCTATATAGGAGACTCCCTATAGGTTTTGAGACTATGATGTCTAAATGCTGTCTATATAGGAGACTCACTAGGTTTTAAGATTATGAGGCCTAAAATGTTGTCTATATAGGGCACTCCCTATAGGTTTTGAGACTATGATGCCTAAAAATGCTGTATATATAGGAGACTCCCTATAGGTTTTGATACTATGATGTCTAAAAATGCTGTCTATATAGGAGACTCCCTATAGGTTTTGAGACTATGATGTCTAAATGCTGTCTATATAGGAGACTCACTAGGTTTTAAGATTATGAGGCCTAAAATGTTGTCTATATAGGGCACTCCCTATAGGTTTTGAGACTATGATGCCTAAAAATGCTGTATATATAGGAGACTCCCTATAGGTTTTGATACTATGATGTCTAAAAATGCTGTCTATATAGGAGACTCCCTATAGGTTTTGAGACTATGATGTCTAAATGCTGTCTATATAGGCAACTCACTAGGTTTTAAGATTATGAGGCCTAAAATGTTGTCTATATAGGGCACTCCCTATAGGTTTTGAGACTATGATGCCTAAAAATGCTGTCTATACATGCAACTCACTAAGTTTTGAGACTATGATGCCTAAAAATGTTGTCTATATAGGTAACTCACTAGGTTTTGAGACTATGATGCCTAAAAATGCTGTCTATAGGAGACTCCCTATAGGTTTTGAGACTATGGTGCCTAAAAAATCTGTCTATATAGGAGACTCCCTATAGGTTTTGAGACTATGATACCTAAAAATGTTGTCTATATAGGTAACTCACTAGGTTTTGAGACTATGATGCCTAAAAATGCTGTCTATATAGGTAACTCACTTGGTTTTGAGACTATGGTGCCTAAAATGCTGTCTATATAGGAGACTCCCTATAGGTTTTGAGACTATGATACCTAAAAATGTTGTCTATATAGGTAACTCACTAGGTTTTGAGACTATGATGCCTAAAATGCTGTCTATATAGGTAACTCACTAAGTTTTGAGACTATGATGCCTAAAAATGTTGTCTATATAGGTAACTCACTAAGTTTTGAGACTATATGATGCCTAAAAATGTTGTCTATACAGGTAACTCACTAGGTTTTGAGACTATGATGCCTAAAATGCTGTCTTTATAGGTAACTCACTAAGTTTTGAGACTATGATGCCTAAAAATGTTGTCTATATAGGTAACTCACTAGGTTTTGAGACTATGATGCCTAAAATGCTGTCTATATAGGTAACTCACTAAGTTTTGAGACTATATGATGCCTAAAAATGCTGTCTATATAGGTAACTCACTTGGTTTTGAGACTATGGTGCCTAAAATGCTGTCTATATAGGAGACTCCCTATAGGTTTTGTGACTATGATACCTAAAAATGTTGTCTATATAGGTAACTCACTAGGTTTTGAGACTATGATGCCTAAAATGCTGTCTATATAGGTAACTCACTAAGTTTTGAGACTATGATGCCTAAAAATGTTGTCTATATAGGTAACTCACTAGGTTTTGAGACTATGATGCCTAAAATGCTGTCTATATAGGTAACTCACTAAGTTTTGAGACTATATGATGCCTAAAAATGTTGTCTATACAGGTAACTCACTAGGTTTTGAGACTATGATGCCTAAAATGCTGTCTTTATAGGTAACTCACTAAGTTTTGAGACTATGATACCTAAAAATGTTGTCTATATAGGTAACTCACTAGGTTTTGAGACTATGATGCCTAAAATGCTGTCTATATAGGTAACTCACTAAGTTTTGAGACTATGATACCTAAAAATGTTGTCTATATAGGTAACTCACTAGGTTTTGAGACTATGATGCCTAAAATGCTGTCTATATAGGTAACTCACTAAGTTTTGAGACTATATGATGCCTAAAAATGTAGTCTATACAGGTAACTCACTAGGTTTTGAGACTATGATGCCTAAAATGCTGTCTTTATAGGTAACTCACTAAGTTTTGAGACTATGATGCCTAAAAATGTTGTCTATATAGGTAACTCACTAGGTTTTGAGACTATGATGCCTAAAATGCTGTCTATATAGGTAACTCACTAAGTTTTGAGACTATATGATGCCTAAAAATGCTGTCTATATAGGTAACTCACTTGGTTTTGAGACTATGGTGCCTAAAATGCTGTCTATATAGGAGACTCCCTATAGGTTTTGTGACTATGATACCTAAAAATGTTGTCTATATAGGTAACTCACTAGGTTTTGAGACTATGGTGCCTAAAATGCTGTCTATATAGGAGACTCCCTATAGGTTTTGTGACTATGATACCTAAAAATGTTGTCTATATAGGTAACTCACTAGGTTTTGAGACTATGATGCCTAAAATGCTGTCTATATAGGTAACTCACTAAGTTTTGAGACTATGATGCCTAAAAATGTTGTCTATATAGGTAACTCACAAGGTTTTGAGACTATGATGCCTAAAATGCTGTCTATATAGGTAACTCACTAAGTTTTGAGACTATATGATGCCTAAAAATGTTGTCTATACAGGTAACTCACTAGGTTTTGAGACTATGATGCCTAAAATGCTGTCTATATACAGTAGGTAACTCACTAAGTTTGAGACTATGATGCCTAAAAATGTTGTCTATGTAGGCAACTCACTGGATTATGAGGGATGCCTAAACATTTATATATATATATATATATATATATATATATATATATATATATATATATATATATATATATATATATATATATATATATATATATATATATATATATATATATATATATATATATATATATATATATATCAGGCTGTTCACTATGGTGCCAATAAATGCTGTCTGTGTAATGTGCTTACCAGCTTCCGAGATGCTCAAAGGTGTTGTCTAGTTAGTGAGTGCTGTATGTATTGACACACAGGCAGCAGTAACTGTTTGAGAAAGTAAAGCAGGAAAAGAGACGCTTCTTCCTCCTTCTTGAACATTTCCTGCCTCATTTGTGACTCATGCGCATCTCCGCGCGTTTCCTCTCAGATGAGGGAGGAGAATGAGCCTCGAGCCGATATAAGGGCGTCGATCCGGAGTCAAGCGCGATCGCATTGAGGTGTGATGGAGCGGCTCGGGTCAGTCGGGTTTGGGTCGGTTCTTCTCGTGTGTCTGGTGTCCGGTGAGTGAGTTTCCGCTTTAGTCTCGTTACTACAGCGCGACGCGACGCTCTGGCTCTGGCGCGCTTCACTGTCGATGCGTCGCGTCAAACTCGTGTTTATATATAGGGTGTAAATACATTGATTATTAGTTTCTCTTTCAGTGTTAGACAACACGAGTCTGATTTCCTCGTGTGTGTGTGTGTGTGTGTGTGTGTGTGTGTGTGCATGTGCGTTTGTGTGAAACTAGCTAATCCGATTCTGTTCCTGTTTTATAAGTCTTTCTGTTTTTCTTTACACTTTGACATTTACAATGAAATACTAAATTCACATGTAAATTATGTAAACGACAAAAACAAAATTAATACAACTTTACAATTAAAATGTAATGTATAAAAAACTAATTAAAATTAATAATTAACACTGCATGATACACTGAATGTTTACCATGTGTATTAACCATGATGATATGTCACAGAATTATATTAATAATTTTAGATTAATAGTACACAGATATTAACATGTATTGATATTTATGAAAGCAGCAGATGCCACAACACTAACTATAATGTATATGGATCAAAATAGGATTATATATGCATAAATGCACCTTTAGTCTGTTAAATGAAGTGTTTGATACTGTTTCTGAGCTTCAGTGTGTGTGTGTGTGTGTGTGTGTGTGTGTGTGTGTGTGTAACGACATAACCCTGCGGTTGTGTTTGCGAGGTCCTGACCATCCAAACATCACACATGTGTTTGTGTTTATTCTCCTGGTGACGCAGCTGCTGAATGTTGAGACATCCTGAGATGCTCAAACATAAACTCTAAATCAAAGCATCTGTTAGAGTCAAACTGACGGCTCACACTGAATCAGCCGGTGTGTGTTTGGGTGATCTTTAGTGGACGTGTGAAGTCAGTTCTCAACAAATCACATTAAGTGTCAACATCATAGCGTAATAAACGACACTTTAGTCTGATCTACTGTATATAAGGCAATGGCATTTACAGAGTCCAGCACTGTTAACACTGCTCATGATGAAATGAGATACATAGCAGAAACATGCGTCACTGTGTGTGTGTGTGTGGGGGGGGGGGGGGGGGGGGGGGGGGGGTCTCAGATTGAGTGTGTTTCTGTGTGGGACAGAGAGAGTGTGTGTGAGTACATGTGTGTGTCTGTGAGAGAGAGAGAGAGAGAGAGAGAGAGTGTGCTTGTGACACAAATTTGTATAATGACAGGTATTACACTGGTATTACAACGTAAACATGAAATAGGGGTAGTGTGTCTGTCTGTGTGTGTGTGTGTGTCTGTGTGTGTGTGTGTGTGTGTGTGTGTGTGTGTGTGTGTGTGTTTGTGTGTGTGATGGGTAGGTTTAGGGGTAGGGGTTGTGTGTGTGTGTGTGTGTGTGTGTGTGAGAGATTGGTAGGTTTAGGGGTAGGGGTTGTGTGTGTGTGTGTGTGTGTGTGTGATGGGTAGGTTTAGGGGTAGGGGGATAGAATGTACAGTTTGTACAGTATAAAAACCATTACGCTTATGGAATGTCCTCACTTAGATAGCAAAACAAACCTGTGTGTGTGTGTGTGTGATGGGTAGGTTTAGGGGCAGGGGGAGTGTGTGTGTGTGTGTGATGGGTAGGTTTAGGGGCAGGTGCAGTGTGTGTGTGTGTGT